>NW_027069916.1:69053-70445 GCF_002906115.3 Quercus suber | reverse complement strand
TTTTTTTTTTTTTTTTAAATGTTTTTAAGGTCTATTGAATTAATTTGTTGTTGAGGTGGGTTACTTCTCTTATGATAGTGAAAATAAAATTAATTAGATATAAGCACACTGTTGAACCATGTAAAATTATGAGTTAATTTTCTCTCCGTTTTCTATTTATATCAACAATCATCAACAGTGCTTGCAAGTAGATCATGCATCCATGCACTCGTTGGAAATTAGAGAAGTGTATATATGAATATATTGAAAAATCAGTGGAGTTGTGATGTTGTATATATGCTTAAAAGACCTTTCAGTTTCAGTTAGTTCTGAAGCCACTCAAATGCATTGTTTGCACCACAAAAACTGTATTTTTTTTTTAATTAAGAATTATATACCTATAGGGAGATATGTGATGGCTTTTGCACTAATTAAGCTTTCCCAAAATTCGCTATCTGGATCAAAGTCCTAGCTCCTAGTCATATTTTCCTAAAAGCAACTTCAAGATTTTGTCAAGGTCTAGCTTGTTGTACAAGGATATTAAAACAAGTTAATTATAAATATATATATATATATACACACACACAAGTGAAAGAAAAAATTTACCCAATACTTGATTTTCTGAAAGTAAAGTACCATACAAAAAGAAAAACAAAATTTTAAAAAAAGATAAAGATAAATCACTTCACAGTCCACATTTTTAATACTAATTAATATCTTAAACGTTTATAATCCACTTAATAATATGAAATTTACAAAAAAAAAAAAATTATCCCATACTTGATTTCTTGAAAGTAGAGTACCTTACAAAAAGAAAAAAAATAAAAATAAATCACTCCACAGTCCAAACTCTAAATACTAATTACTATCTTAAATATTTATAATCCACATAATAAAATAAAATTTACAAAAGAAAAAAACAAGTGAAAAATAATAATTTACCTTGTACTTGATTTCTTGAAAGTAAAGTACCATACGAAATAAAAAAAAATAAAAATAAAAGGATAAAAATAAATCACTCCACGGTCTGCACTCTAAATACTAATTACTATCTTAAATATTTCTAATCCACTTAATAATATAAAATTTACAAAAAAAAAAAAATAACCTAGTACTTTAAATATTTCTTGAAAGTAAAGTATCATACAAAAAGATAAAGATAAATTAATCTACAGTCCACACTCTAAATGCTAATTACTATCATAAATACTTATAATCCACTTAATAAAATAAAATTTACAAAAGAAAAAAAAAAGTGAAAAATAATAATTTTGAAGGTAAAGTATCATACAAAATGAAAAAAAAAAAAAAAGAAAAAAAAAAAATAAAGATAAATCACTCCACGGTCCACACTCCAAATACTAATTACTATCTTAAATATTTGTAATCCACTTAATAATATAAAATTTACAA
>NW_027069916.1:14034-67930 GCF_002906115.3 Quercus suber | reverse complement strand
TTTTTTTTTTTTTTTTTACTTCGCCAACCTACTGTAAAACGACCACTTAGAACAATCGCCTGGTGCGCCGGCCAGCACACTAATCCTTCCCACAGACGGCGCCAATTGTAGGGACTCAATTTGGATTTGACCCAGAATATGAATGGGTTTTCAGCCCAACAAGCCTAAACAATAAATTTGTAGAAAGTGAATTGAAGGTTTAGGCGCTGGCCGTCGTTCACCAAGCATGAACTCTCTTCTTTTATTAAAAAATACTTAGAACTTATTTACAATTGGGGGGATGCTCCTCGGCTCGTGGCCGAGGAGCCCTTTTTCTTCTCCCTCCTTTTTCTCCACCCCCCCCTTATCTTACTTTACTCGCTTTACTTATATAGTCTTCATCGTCCTATCTCGTTCTTCCATCTGTTGATCATTCATTCGCCTTTCTTCTGACCGTCCGTCCCATCAAAGGCCTTATCAGTACTCAAGTGGTTCACTCTGATCAACGTTGCCCTGCTAAGGGATTATATCTCCATTAATGCGGCCAGAGGGGTTAGGTGAATGCATTAAGTGTGAGGGTGACAGCTTGCTCTGGGCCTGGCCTTTCCCAAAATTATCCTTAGCATGCCGAGGACGAAGAGGTCCTCGGCGTTGATCCAAAAAGAGGCTTTACCAACTTAGCCTTGGATGGTTAGTCTTCCTCGGCGTGAGCCTTGGGCCTATTACACGATGGGCTGAGGCTATCAGGCCCACGGGCCCCACAAAAGTAAAGTACCATACAAAAAGAAAAAAATAAAGAAAAATCACTCTACAATTTATACTCTAAATACTAATTACTATCTTAAATATTTATAATCCATTTAATAATATAAAATTTACAAAAGAAAAAAAAATATAAAATAAAATAAAATTTACCCAATACTTGATTTTTTGAAAGTAAAGTATCATACAAAAAGAAAAAAAAAACAGATAAAGATAAATTACTCCATAATCCACATTCTTAATACTAATTTCTATCTTAAATATTTATAATCCACTTAATAATATAAAATTTACAGGAAAAAAAAATCTAGTACTTTATTTCTTGAAATAAAGTACCATACAAAAAGAAAAAAAAATAAAGAAAAATCATTCTACAGTTCACACTCCAAATACTAATTAATATCTTAAATATTTATAATCCATTTAATAATATAAAATTTACAAAAGAAAAAAAAAGTATAAAATAAAATAAAATTTACCCAATACTTGATTTCTTGAAAGTAAAATACCATACAAAAAGAAAGAAAAAAAAAGATAAAAATAAATCACTCTACAGTTCATATTCTTAATACTAATTACTATCTTAAATATTTATAATCCACTTAATAATATAAAATTTACAGGAAAAAAAAATTTTACCCAGTACTTGATTTATTCAAAGTAAAGTNTTTTTTTTTTTTTTTTCAACGTGAGCCTCTTTTTTTCTTTTTTCTTTTTTCTTTTTTTTGAGTCTCGTTGAAAATTAAAAGGATAGTATATACAAAATTATTAGAAATTTAATATAGTCTTTATTTCAACCAGGCTGACGATGGAATGCGAATAATATATGATCAAATGCTACACTTGCCGTTTCTAATGATTACATGTACCTTCCTTATTTTGTGTTTTTGTGGTGTTCCTTTTATTCACTAAATAATTTATGGGGTTATTGCAGGTAGACCGTTCAATTATATATTGAGTGCTTCTGTGGAGAAGGGAGGACTTGCATCACTCTTTTTGTTTATCCAATTTTTTTTTAATTATAATGAAACTTGTCTTTGTGCAATGGAGGACAGATATATCTCTGCATTAATTAAAAACTCAAAGATGTGCTTGGAGCAAAAAGAAAGCTCAAACTATTCCTATATACTACCACGAGAAGAAAGCCACATTAAGGGAATAAGAGTTGAAGAATAACAGCTTTAATTGAAGATAATAACAAGTCCATTGCATCAAAGAATTTTTCAAAATGATATTTGGATACAAATTTTAAGAGATTTGCTCCATCATTTTATAATTTACCTTTTGGCTTGCTTTGCTAAGTGCGATTTTTAAGTCTTCAAGGATTGAAGATTCATTTTGTTTATTTAGACTTTTTCTTCTTAATTATTGTTTTTTGATATATAACTGTGTGGGGAAAGTAATGTTGACTGTAAAACTAAAATCCAAGATATTCAAGCACAAATCCCCTTCAGAAAAAATGTTAGAAACATGGCTTAATTCTATATGGATATAGTTAGCATTTATATAGATTTTGCTTTTGCTTAAAAGTTATATAAAATATATATATATATATATATATATATATATGTGGAGACAATTATTGCTTCAAAGCCAAAGGCTAGACTATATTATAACTTAGGCAAATTTGTTGTCCCACATAAGAAAGAAAGACTTCCTCTTCACACCTTATAAGAGATGAGCAAGTGGATGAAGAGTACCACTAGTTTGATTTAAATGTGGGGATAATTTTTGCTTCAAAGCCAAGGGCTATATATATATATATATATATTTTTTTTTTTTTTTGCCTTTCTCCAATTTTTTTTTTAATTAAGTGCCGTAAAAAACAAAGCTCTTAGTGCTTAAAATGGAATCCTTATTAGACCACCCTACAAAACCATGCAGTGCAGTTGTTACCTGTTATTCCTCCATGTTAATGAAAGTCCAAAATGTAGTTGCAATCCTCACCAAGCAACTATTCTACTTCATTGATTGAACCCTTGTGCATGTCAGCATGTGCAGGTCAAATATTTTGGAGGAAAGGGACACACAAACACATTAGAAGAAAAAGAAAGCTAATATATTTGATTATTCAATATCTTGGTACGGCACGCCAACATAGAAGAAAACTAAGTCTGGAGAATGGTGATATATATATATATTTATATTGGTTTTGGACGGAAGGTGTATCCAGTGGTGATAACATTTGGGAATTGGGGTTTTGACTAGATGGATGGAGTTCATGCAGATCAGCATGCATTCACCATTGCTGATGGTGGAGATTAAATGCATTGTCAATCACGCCAAAAGATTCACACTGACTTATCACCCCATGCGTCCTCTCAATGTTATAATTATAAGACAGAGAGAGCCAATTAAAAATAAAAAGGAAAATAATCATTAGACTGTTAAAAAATAAAATACTAAAATGGCTTTTGGTTGCTTCTTATATTTATAGAACAATTAAATTCGAAACTTTTTTTATTCATTTATAAATATAATATAATTTGAACTTATGGCATCTACGCTATAATAAATGCTCTTATCATCAACAAGAGACTTCATTAGCCCCACAAGAACAAATTAGATCTTAAACGCTATAATTATTGTCAATGTGATGATTCCACTAATGTTAGATCTTGTAAAATTTTAAATGTCTCAAAATGATATTGTTCTTAAATTGTAATTAAATTATCACATTATAAATAACTATTCTTAAGTTGATGCTTTAAATTCTAAATCTTAAATTTAATGATCAACATGATGTATTTTTTTAATAGAGTTTGTAGTGTGCCTTTATATTAGAACTTCATTTTGTGTGGGTTTGGATACCGCTTATTTTGCTGAAAACTGAAAACTGAAAACAATAAAAAATAATAATTTTTGAATTATTGTTCACATAAAAAATACTGTTCATTTGCCTATTTGCATTGTTCATGTCCCATGAACAATGCAATAGGTGTTGGTTTGAAAAAAAAAAAAAAAAAGGCAAAAATGCATCTGCATGAAAACGCAGACGCAATCCAAACACTCTCCCTTGTGTGTGCATTTCTTTCTCAAAAAAAAAAAAATCTAATGAACAACATGATATCAATCCAAGGATCAAAAAATATTTTAGCCTAAAATTAAAACATAAGTAAGAGAAAGACATCAGTGGGTTATAAATAATAATAAAAATTCAAAATTTCTTATACTTGACCCTAAGATGGGGAAAAAAGTTTTGTACCCTAGATCTCATGGATATTATATATATATATATATATATATGTTGGGTTAAGATAGCTTGACCCCGGTTAATTAATTCAATTACCCAAGTTAATTAATTAAGTTCAATTACATGCAAATCATGAAGGCACTCATAAATCATCAAAAATACTAAGTGCAGCAGAAAATAAATTAGACACGATGATTTATTGACAAATGGGAAAAATCTCACAAGGCAAAAACCCCACCAAATGATTTTAGTGTCACTACTTCCAAAAATCTACTAATCAACAATCAAGTGGTTACAAGTATAAGAAATCTTACTAACTACCCTGGCTTATCCCAGAATACTAGCCTATAGTTGAACCTTTGCTCCAATACCCCATTGGATTTGATCTTGTAGTAGCATTCTTTCTTTTGATGCACAAACCTCTAATTTGTGACTAACCCTTTACATGGATTCCAGTACGTGACTAACTCCAGCAACTTGAGCTGATGTTGTTAGCTTTAAAGTTCTTCACTTCATCAATAATGAAGATCTGAAAGTACTTGGTTACAAAACCCTATGGCATACTTACTTGACCCTAAGATGGGGAAAAAAGTTTTGTACCCTAGATCTTATGGATATTATATATATATATATATATATATGTTGGGTTAAGATAGCTTGACCCCGGTTTTAATAATTCAATTACCCAAGTTAATTAATTAAGTTCAATTACATGCAAATCATGAAGGCACTCATAAATCATCAAAAATACTAAGTGCAGCAGAAAATAAATTAGACACGATGATTTATTGACAAATGGGAAAAATCTCACAAGGCAAAAACCTCACCGAATGATTTTAGTGTCATTACTTCCAAGAATCCACTAATCAACAATCAAGCGGTTACAAGTATAAGAAATCTTACTAACTACCCTGGCTTATCCCAGAATACTAGCCTATAGTTGAACCTTTACTCCAATACCCAATTGGACTTGATCTTGTAGTAGCCTTCTTTCTTTTGATGCACAAACCTCTAATTTGTGACTAACCCTTTACATGGATTCCAGTACATGACTAACTCCAGCAATTTGAACTGATGTTGTTAGCTTTAAAGTTCTTCACTTCATCAACAATGAAGATCTGGAAGTACTTGATTACAAAACTCTATGGCATACAAACGCAGTAACTTCTCATAGAGAAAATAAGTCTCTTCGTCTCTATATCCATGTGTAACGGCTCTTAAAATAAGCTTTATATGTCTAGAGTTGTGAGAAAGGAAACTCTAAAAATTTACACAAGCTTGGGCCGAATTTCATCTTTGGAAATTCTGAAATCGTAATTTTTGATAAATTGAGCTGCTGTCAAGCTATCTATCGAGCTTCATATTAAGTCTCGATAGCAAGCTTCTATCGAGCTATCTGTCAAGACTTAATGAACAGCTTTTCTTCACTTGTTTCTTGGATTAATCTTCACGTCTTTAATATTTGACTTGAACAATATGTTTCTTGAAGTACTAAACTTATCTTAAATCTACTCAGTTACAAGTAAAATGTATTTTGTCAAAGAACTAGGCAATTACAAAAAAATATGACCCTAACAATATAAATGGTCTTATGGACAGCCACATAATAGATTCCTACAACCTAAGAAAAACTTTGTCAATTGTATAATAAAATAGGCATCCACTTTAACAAATTGTGATGGGAGCAATATTATCACATACGTGAAATTGATATTACTCCCTTCACAACTTTCCACTTTAAATAAATAGTAAAAAATGTTATCAAATTTTCAACTAAATTATAAATTATACATACCCTCTAACGTTGAAGTTGATTTAAATCTAATTGTAGGGGCTGAATTTGAACACTTTGCCTTGGAGATAAGTGGACTCAAGCCCAACAAATCCAATACAATAAATTTGTAAAGAGTGGGTAGAAGAATTGGGTTTTAAAGAGCATAACAACAATTGAAGGTAATTTAAGGAATGAATAAGTAAAACAAGTATGGACTTAGGCAAGTAATTCAATCCTCAACACTAATCCGAGGAGCTTCCACTTCTTATTTCTTGACTGACAGTGACAATAGTTATAAAGTTAGCTCAGGTTGCTACGATGTTTCTCTAGTCAAAATTTCGATCCCTTTTCTCAGAGCTCCTTCCTCCTTATATATTATTTTCCTCCTTCATCTCCACCATACAAGTACATGTCAAATCTACTGTTATTGATTTTTGTCACATCAACTTTCCTCCCAATGCTCTTAGGTAGTAGCTGTGAGTTTAAAAAACTACTGCACATGTATCACTTCTATATTTAATGCGGCTAGGGTGTTAGTTGTGAAGCATTTAATGTGCAGTTTGTGACTTTTCCTAGAATTGCTTTGTCACCATGCTCCATAGTGTTTGCTTGCTGTATTTATATTCTTCTCTGGGGTACTTTGGAAGATTATATTTGTCAGTAAGTCTCTTTATATCAGCCTCGTCCTTCGTTAGCAGAGGATTGTCCTCGGCACGGTTTCCTGAGCGGCCATGATTACCATTGCCTTCCTCATATGCAACTAGCCTCGTTATGGTTTCAGGCCCAGTATAGAAGGTGGACACATATTTTTGGACTTTATGACCCCACACCAATTATTTAAGTTTGTATTTTTTTTTTTTATTTAAGTCCTTTAACTTCATTTTTTTTCAAAATAATCATTAGGTTCAATTCACACCACTTAGGGCATGTTTGGTAGACTGTAATAGGTATTGTAATGTAATAGTTATTCCTATGGTTTAGCTATTCTTTAGTTTGATTATGTTTTTATTACAAAGAATAGTCATTCCTTATGAATAGCTATTCTTCAAAATGAGGAATAACTATTCTTCTTTAAAATGTTGTATTAGCTATTCCTTAGTAAGTGTAATAATTTCAAAACTTAATATATTTCCAAATAATTAAACTTTCTATATACATCTAACAAGTATAAAAATAAAAAATCATAAAAAATAACACATATCTCTCTTAAATTTAAAAATAACAATTTTTAAGGAGAATAATTGTATGAGTAAGATATTTCCTAAAATAAATGTTAAGTTTCATTCTAATATTATAACTCACAACCAAACTAATGAATAAGTTTAGTTATTACATTACAACACACTTTATTACTGGTAATAAAGATTACAATTCCTGTCGTAATTCTCATTTAGTGTACCAAACGTACCCTTAGTCAACCAAAATGACATCGTTTTGGACGGTGACCGCTAAAACTAACGATCTGATTGGACAAACTAGATGGAGTAACTAAATGGAAAACAATTAAAGTCAAAGGAACAAAATGGAAAAAGAAATAAAAGAAGGAAACTTTTTAAAAAATAAATAAATAAAAGAAGGAAACTTGAAAAACAAAATTATTGTAATTTATAATTTTAACTCAAAAATAAATAAAATAAATAAAAAATTGTCGTTAACCTTATTCTATTACACCCGTGATACGTATACCTTGTGTATAAGGTTTGTTTTTGTTTCAATATTAAAATATATATTCTATCAAAAATTTAATATATTTAAAAAAAAAAAAGGTTTTTTTTTTTTAATTTTTTTTTTTGGTGAATTAATTATTCATTCTCACACGTGCTATTTTGTTTATTGAATTAGTGACCCTAAAAAAATCAACTAGTAGGTAACTCTCTAAAAAAATCCTTCTTTTTTTATTAACTTTTTTTTTTTAAATCATAGTTGTTATTAACTTTATGTGAACAAGAATTCTATATTATGTTTTGATTTATCAAAGAAAATCATTATTATTACCTTGGATATTTTTTTTGTACATGTACAAAGGAAACTTGACAACTTATACATATTCACATGATATACTCTTTTTAATATATATATATATATATTATCTTGACTAGTTTATCAATACCATCATTTGGACCCCAAACCAAAATTTTTGGCTTCGCTGCTGATTACATGGGAAAAATTTGTATTTTACCACTTTTTATTATATATATATATATATATATATACCATGATGTAGATTGTGGATGATGGATCATAGGATTGAGCACGCATGATTTTGATTCGTCAGTTTCTTGCATAATTGTATTGACTAAAACAAGTAAACATGATTCGATGTATTGTAATCATAGTTGGCATGACATAAGCAATGAGTTCATAACCTAATGAAGGTGCAATTAAAATTATATTTTATGGACCATATTCATTCATTTTCTTTTTTTATTTTTCCAAAAAAAAAATATTTAGCCAGAAATATATATGTTTTCTGAAGAGGTATAAAATTGAATTCAAAGCTTTCCGCAGAATGAACCTCAACTAGGCTCAAGTTTGCTATGGGGAGTTTAACCCATCACCATAATCAAAATTTACCTCTCAACTGCTAGTCAGGTAGCCCATTCTAGCACCTAAAAAATAGATCCAAACAAGAGCCAAAAAAGGCCAAGGCTTGCACAACTTTGCTTAGCAAGAAATCAAAACTAATTGAATGAATTATGATTCTTGAAAATAAGCAGATGCCTATGTTGATTCTGATTTTAGAGAGAGAGATGGANGATTGCTTTGAACATCTAAATTCTATAAGGCATATTTACCCTTTTCATTAACATTGTACATAACCACTTCCAAACCCCCAGAGCTTGTATAATAATATTTCCAGGTTGAAATGCTTGTGCTAGCTATAGATCATCCTTTTTCATGCCTGCCTTGCAATCAGCCACTGTAACAGAAGTTCTTTCCAGTATCTAATTGCCTTACTATAAAGGGCCTTCCAGAGCAGTCCCTAATACATAAACCAATAAATAACATTCCTCCCATTATTTCAAAATTTTGGGACTAGTTTTTATTGTTGTATCTTCAAGAGGACGCTATCTAATGGATTTTGTTCACAAATTGTCTTGTATTATTAAAAGTTAAAACTCACATCAGTATTTAATCGCGTTTAACAAACACACAAAAGTTGCACACAGATTTTTCCAATACCGCATAAGTGGATTATACAATTTTAACCTTAACGATAGGGGTCTTGACTCTTTGAGTTCAATCAATGAGAAAGAAGGGATATGGGAAAAGAGGGTATTACTCATTGTTTAGTCCAGTTTCGTATTTGAAAAAAGAGAAAACACTTCAATAAGTAAATCTTACAAGAATAAAAACTGAATTTTAAACAGTAACTAATGAGCTTCTTGTAATCTTGTTGTATTTTGTTATTATTATCACATTATTTTAATAAAGCTTTCCAAAATATTAATTGACAATTTAAAACTGACAAAATTATATATGTCATGGACTTACCAGCCTAACTTCAGCTCAGTCAGCATAAGTACAGTAACACAGAGGGAGCAACACACACCATGTCATGATGCAATTCTCTCTCCTGTGCTGTTTGGCATTTGCTGCTTTACATGCTTCCGGTTATCCGATCTGATATCCTCTTTCCACATGCCTAATCCACAACAAAAAAGGAAGAAAAAGTAGAAAATGAACTGCAAGTTCACATTAGATTGCCAACATGATGATTTCTTACCCTGTGTTAGGGTGGAGGGAGATGGGGGAGAGTATAGGGGAAGAGGGAGAAAGGTGACAAAACTATACTAAAAATTAGTATAAACCAGTTTCTTTCCCCTCTCCCCTCTGTTCCGACAATACTATAAATGTTTTAAAACAAAAAAATTGAGGTGTAAGTTGCCAGAGCCTCAAAATGCAACTTGGCAAATGAATGTCATTACTGCATGTTACACAAACTGTATAAGTTCTCATTTGCGCTTTACAAGGTATTCCTCCTGTAATATTCATCTCGTCATTTTAATCTACTGTAAACCTTTTGTTAAGATGAAATGACGGACCAAAAATTGCTTCCTGCTATAATCTACCCCAATTCATGAACTTCTTCACCTCGTCATATAAGACCAAAATGGCAGCAGCACCAGTACCCCTAAACATATTTGAAAGAGCCCCACGATAAAATGAAGCCAACCCCTCTCTCCTATAAATCTTCCTCCAGCAGTCCAGGGTGCTATGGTACATGGGCTGTTCCAAGCCAGATTGCATCATCATTCGCCTTCGTACTGTATCCAATGGATATGACAACAACCCAGCAGATGTTGTGACTGCCTGAGCCACCACCCATCGCTTCCACAACGGCAACTCTGGCTTAGATTCTTTAGACAACATCTCTTTTATTGTATCAAAGCCACCAAAATAAAGGCCACGGTGAACAACCATCCCATGTAGAGAGGCAGGAAGCCCACGGTAAACCCCTCGAATCCCATCTTTTTCATGTATGGTAGTCAAGAAATGGTAGATGCCTCGAAATTGACGAACTTCAGTTCTTCCAACATCAGCAGCGAGACGAGTGTGTGCAATATCAAGAGGATATATTAAGATCAATGTTGTACAGCCGGATGCAGCCCCAGCAATAAAATTGGCAGATGGACCTGACAGAAAATGACCATCTTCAAAGTGTCCACTTCTTAATATGTTTTTATAGAGATCCTGTGGGTGGGAAAAAAAGTAAAGAAAAGAAATTAAGACCTAGTAGTCTTAATAAATTAGATTGAAATGATCATTTGGAAATCTTCCCCTACTAATATGAGTTCCATCGACAATCAGATACAATAACAACAATAACAACATCTACCCATTCAGATGCCGAACAGGTTTTTTAAGTTTAGTCTGTGATATGTGGTTTATAAGTTTTTGCTCATATCATATATAGAATTAATTTGGGTAAATGAACTTACATGAGACCAGACATAAGCCTTACTTGAGTTTCTAATACCTTAAAGCTCACAAACTTGCAATTTCACCATCTCTGTAGCCATCTTAAGTCACCATAAATTGATTCAAGTTTTCAAAATTTTCACATGAAGTTCTTGGATATTTAATTCAAAACCTTATTTCAGATCCTAACAAGTCTTGTATAGCTAATCACGCATTTTCTTCTTCTTTTTTAACAGATAATCACATAACTTGTATTGACTAACTGATAACTTTGAAAAGACACCCATCGCATTTCTCTACCTCCATAGATTGTTCTCAACACCCTAGTATTTTGTTTCTATTGCATTGTGACTAAGAATAACTACAGTATTTGACCCTTTTCTTATCCTATCAAAAAAATAACTACAGTATTTGGTATTTGCAAAAAAAGAGAAAAAAAGAATAAAAATTCATAGTTGACAACCTGTAGTCCATCAGGCATGATAATTCAATACTAACAAGATTTCTTTTTCGTTGCTTTCATTTTCTAGGCATGCATCTCTTCTAAACAAAGAAAGAGTTGTCCTCTTCAAGACCATTTGGGAAAATAAAACTTTACAGGAAATATTGAATGACGCTATTTAGTTTATATAAGGCTTGGCTTTTGTTATTTTTGCTGCTGCTATTTAGTTCATAGGGCATAATGATTCATCAAGGGAAAGATGTAGCTAAGAACTCAATTTCTCAGTGAAATATACATCATAGCAACACGTTGGAGTTTGCTTTCTCATACTTTACACTTGCATTTATTTATGCAGTTCCCAATTCATTCCTAGTCCCTCCTCAGCCCATCCACCCAGTGTATCAGTTTTCCAATTTTGTTTGCCAAATACAATTCTTCCATCAGCTGGGCCCCAAAACATTGGGACTAAGGTTTATTGTTGTACAAAATTTTTACCAAATACAATTCTTCCATCAGCTGAACCCAAAATATTTGGGTCTAGGTTTTGTTGTTGTACAATTGTTCCATCACCTTCAAGTATCTACACCCATTCACTGCAAAATTGCTCTATCTAGGGTCCTTTACACACACACACACACACACAACTTGTTATAAAAAATACAAAATTTTCATTGTCCTCAGATTGACCCTCATACTACCATCAAATTACTTTTATATTATTACATTTCTCACACGCATGCAAATAACGCGAACCTTTCTAAAGAAGAGCCATTTGGACTTACCTCTAACCAGTAAAACCAATGGGAAACCCCACCTGCCAAAATCAGATGCTGGTAATCTAAGGGCATTCACGCCTAATGGGCTTAGCAATAAAACCTACAGGCTAAGCAAATTAAGTTTATTAATACCTTTCATATTAAATTCTCTGACTGCCATGACTTCTAAAATCATCTACAATTTAACTCATGATGTGGAACAACTTTCTAGATTCTAAATTCTTATCTTCAACTAAATTTTTACTAGCATGCATTGACTTTTCCGAAACATGAAACATATAAAGTTAGAGACTGGATCTCATGTTAAACTTTTTTGCTAATGAGGACATCCATAGCTCTTTGAGCACTTGATTATTCCTCTAGTATCTGTAGTCCCTCTGTTCTACACAAACCAAGTAATTACAAAAGGAATCCCTTGGCATAACAGTCCATTCTAAAATCCAAAATTTACCATAACCCAAGATATATACTATCATAAACTTGCACTGATCTCATAGACACTAGATGATCAGAAAATAAACCAGTAATCCTACCCTTTCTCGACCTAAATTGTTTAAATGCTATCTCTTTATTACTAGATGATCAGAATATAGACAAATAATCCCACTCACTCTAAATGCCTGCTTCTTAATTTAGAATACAATAACATTGGATCACACAATATTCAACAACACAATCCTGAAAATCCTCTGCCAATCATTCCTTGCCTCAGATAGATTCATAGAATCTTTTTTATTTCCAGATGGCCCAAATGATTACAAGGGTGGCTCCCCTTATAATATCGATGATTAATCCCCCATATTCTTTGAGATTATACACTATAACGTCTCTAAGAAAATGTTAGGATATGACACCCTATATTTTCTTTTCTCCATGATTTTTATCATACTCTTTTATTGCTCTTACCATTACTCTTAAATTAGTCGCCTCATCTCCTTCAGCGCTCCCAATGCTCTTTTCTACCCATTGATGGTACAGAGAAACTGATCATAAGGCTTCACTAGAAGAACAAAGGAGCAACTGTAGTAGATGTTCCCATTGGCTTCCTCTAATCCTCTATTCTTCCTTCGTTTTTTGGCCTATGGGTCAGGTGCTAGACTATGCATGGCTGCATGTGATGTGAGTTCCCCAATCTTGAAGGAATTTGTTTGAGAATGAAAGAAGCATTTAGAAAAGAAAATTTTAAAACTCAGAATATCCAGGTAGCTGCATTAATTTTTTTTTTTTTTTGGATAGGTATGCATTAAATAGAAATTTAGTGTACAAGCATGCCCCTAATTAGTAATTACAAAAGCAACCACTTTGTGTGTTTGTTACACATGGAAAATTGCTACCAAATTGACAGGTATAAATTGCGTGGCCTTGCATGTGGTGGACATACAAAGTAACAAGACCTATACTTTTATGTCATGGGATAAAGTTGGTATTCTTTGTTGCCACATTAAGAGTGCAATTTATTTAACAAGAGAATAACTTTTGTAAGAGAATATTAATAATAATAATAAAAAGTGAAATTTGAAAATAAGTAAGAAAGTAGGTCAAAATTTTCACGAACTTATTTCGATTAATAGGAAAAAGAAAAAAACAATAAAATTATTTTTCTATATATAATGGGATTTAATTATCATTAACACCATTCTTTGTTTTTATTTTTATTTTTTAATGAAAAGTAGGATCTTACAATCCTCTATCTACTACATAAAACTCCCACCAATTCTCAATAGGATCCCAATTTTAACAACCTTGCTGAGAAGTTTTGATGCAACCATGGAAGATTAATTTGTTACTGCTTAACAAATTCATCTATTTAAAATATATTTTATGTAGAAGCCATGTGGTTTTAAAGAAAAAGTTATATGTTTCTCTAGGATTAAACGATCTTTAATTTGGGTTTTTATTTAAAGAGTTAAGGTCATTTTTGAATTCTGAGGCAAAACTGTTATTTTTGTAACCCTATGAATTACGAGTTTGGTTGGATCTAGAATTTTCTTAAGAGATATCCAGTACAATAAGGACCAGATACGGGAACTTGGGCAAAAAATGGAGTATCTGTGGATCCTAGGCTACAATTCATGGGTATTGTTCATACAGCCCCTAAAACACTACAAACTTCTCACCTTTCTTCTTCTTTACAACCCCAAGTCAAGCCTTTCCTCTTACTTATCAAATAGTCATAAAAAAACTCATCAAAACCTAGTGAAATTTGAGCCCTAACCCTTTCTAACGCTAAACTCATCCACTACTCCTCCAAAATTTTAACCCACCACAAGCATACCTAGACAAATTCCCAATTTGTCTTATGTCAAGTTTAAAGATTGAGAAAAGCCATACACTAGAGAGTTTAGAGAACTTTTTCTTAAATTATATGCAATTTCTTCACAAATTTTGTGGTTTTCACCAATGTGGAGTCAATTTGAGTAAATTTCAACTACCTTAGATTTTTATTATTTAAAAAAAAAAAATCCAAAAACTCCAGATTTTGATTGGATCTTTAATTGTCATGCATTGATCCCAAGGATCTAAATGGATTATAGATAAAGAAATATAAAAGTGTGCCTACTAAAGAACAAGATATGAAGAGTCTTCAAACTATAGGTAGTAAAACAAGGCATGAGAGATGATGGATGTGTGGTCCAGCAAATGTAAAATATTAGAGAGAGAGAGAGAGAGAGAGAGAGAGAGAGAAGAGCAGAGAAAGGAAAGAGAAAGTGCCAAAAATCAGAAAGGATAAACTCAAGAAAGGACAAAGGAAGGAGAGTGGCATCCATGGATCTGTGTCTGATTGGAGACAGAGAGATATTATATTGAAAAATGTAATAAGACATAGTTCCATCAGAACTTTTTTTTTTTGATAAATAACGTAAGAATATTATTAATAATAAAAAGATTGCCAAACTGAGTACATTGGGGATGTACTATGGAGGCACAAATCAGAAAACAAAAGAACAACGGTCAAGAAAAAAGAAAAAGAAGAACAAGAAAAATGAGAAAAAACCACACTCCATTCAAAGAGAGTGTGTAAGAAAAAATACTTAATCTCCAGCAAAGGTCGTTCACAACCCTCAAAACTTCTAGCATTCCTTTCACGCCAAATGCACCAAATCAAGCAATGAGGCACTAATCTCCAAACATCAATATGACGATGTCACGCAAACTTTCCTTGCCAAGTCTCAAACAACTCAAGAACAGTGCGAGGCATAACCCATTGAATACCAAACAAGTAGAAAACCAAGGACCACAACTCCCAAGCTATGGAGCAATGAAGAAGAAGATGATCCACCTGACTCTCCACACCTCTTACACATATAACACCAGTCAAGCACTATCACTCTTTTTTTACAAAGGTTGTCTGCTGTTAAGATCTTTCCTAAGGAAGCAGACCAAGAAAAGAAAGCACCCTTGGAGGAACCTTCGATTGCCAAATCATTCGCCATGGAAAGGAAACAAAAGTAGAAGGTAGAATGAGCTATAATAACCTCTAACCTCAAAACCTCTATTCCTTGCAGGTTTCCAACAAACCTTGTTTGAACCAAACCCTCGCACTGTCGAAGAATAGACCAACCCTATAAACCGGTCAAAAGCTTCTTTCTTCCCAATCTTGTGGTGGATGACGAAATTGCACATTCCAGTGAAACCTCCTAGCAGACCAACCCATAACTTCAGCCACCGAGGAATCCTTTGACCTACTAAGACAATAAAGCTTTGGAAAGGCCTCTTGGAAAGTACACTCTCCACACCACACATGCTTCCAAAATTTCACTCTAGTACCATCCCCCACATCATAAACCAGAAATTTAGAGAAGTTCAACCAGCCGCTTCTAATATATCTCCACAAGCTGACCCCATAAGGACTTGTCACCTTCTTCGTACACCAACCACCCCAAATGTTCCCATATTTTGCCTCTATAACCCTCCTCCATAAAGCCTCAGTCTCCATGCCATACCTCCACAACCATTTACCTAGCAAAGCAGAATTAAAATTCTCCAACCGTCTTATACCCAAACCCCCAACCTGCAAAGGCCTACATACCGTGGCCCAATTAACTAAATGTATTTTAGGTTCACCACCAATCCCATTCCATAGAAAATCTCTCTGCAATTTCTCCATACGCTTTGCCACCTTACCGGGTAAAGGAAAAAGGGAAAGAAAGTATGTAGGTAAATATAAAAGTGAGCTTTTAATGAGTGTCACCTTACCCCCTTTAGATAGATAAATTCTCTTCCAACCTGCTAATCTCCTCTCCTTCCATCAGAACTGCCCAGCCCTTTTTATAATTTTTTTCATACTCCTACTTCTAAAAATGGTAATTGGTAGATAAGACAATGAATCTTAAGAGTCTCAATGAGAAAAAAATGTTCAGAGATATGATGACAATATGGATCATCTTATTCAGCAATTAAAAGTCCCACAGTGCATGTACTAATGCTGAAGAGTAGGACATTATGTTGCACAGTTATTTGGCAGACATCATCAACAGTCCTTATATACTATTCTTCCCCAATATAGGATAATCAAAGCATGGATGGCCCTTAATTTTTGATTGCATAAGTCCTTAATTTCAATCACCCCCCTCCGGAAGAGCCCCTTGTCACTTCCATCATCAAATTTGTAGTAATAGTGTAATATCCTATCTCCCAAAAAATCCCTTAAATTGAATCTAGTATTTACACCAGAAGCAGCATCAAATCCCAATTAACTCCCATCTGATCTCACATGAGAAGAACACTGCAAGGTGAATGTATCTCAAAGTTTCTATTTTTCTTTTAATTTCTTTTCCTAGGAATATTTCAAAGTTCATTGGGAGCACTGCAAAGCCTAAGGGTGTTCCCATTTTTCATTAATAGAAATGTTTCTACGGATATTTCAAGCACTGAAAGGTAAGCCAAATACAAGAGCTTATTCAGAACAGTTGCTATCTTTCCCTAAGTCTTCAACAACATTCAATTGGAAGCACCGTTCCAACCATTTTTACACACATTAGGTCCAAAACAGGCCGCTAAACCATGTGCATATACTACTACCAGTCTACCTCGCCTACCAAACCATATGCTAGTACAACACCACATTATCTAACATTTTAATACAGTACTAATTCAATAAGTCTAGACACACTATTTCTCACGGTTATTTTCACAATTGCTGACACAACCTGTTGTGATTGGTGCATAGTAGCGTTAGTGATGTTGCTCTAATCCCAACAAATTACGTCAGCAATGGTGAAAATGTATTGTCCTAGCATTACTCATACCACCCGTCACAGAGCAACCTAACCACTTCTTCATCGAGGCATTTTATCAGTCATGTTATACCACTCAGGAAAAAAAAAAAAAACCAACATTGCTTGAACAAATGCCAGAATCAAAACCAAATAAATAAATAAATAAATTTGCATCCATATCTTTGATACCCAACAAAAACTAACACATTCAAACACATAAAAAGTTGCAAACTTTAATACCTTGAGCGAGAAATTAAGAGCCACAGAAGGGTAATACCGAATAACACTGCTCCCATTGCCTCTCCAAAGAGAAACAATGCCTTCCTCACGAACAGTACGGACTATGCAATCCAACATGCCCTTGAATCTCCTACGGCCAGTGCCACCAACAATGGCTAAATTGCTCTCTTGGGTCTGTAACAAAAGCTTGGCTCTCTCTATTGGGGCCACAATCGTGTGCACCATCCCACCCATCACAGCCCCAGCCATCAGATCACGATGAAAGTTCGTCAACCAATCAGACGGCCCGGAGATGTAGATGATGAAGATTGTACGGCCCTTTTATATTCTGGGTCATGTTCATCTTCCTTGGTCATTATATCAAACACCTTCAAATTCAACACCAAAGTATAAAAACTCTATCTTTTTTTTTTTTCTAAAACTGTGTCATGGTATTGTGTCTGAAAAATGTAGTAAATGGTGGGAAAATTGGTTGGTTATTTGTTGGTGGTTAAGAAAGAGGAAAGCCCATTTATAAGTATTTGGGGTACAAAGTATCATATACTGTATCAAATAAAGAAGAAAAGAAAGGCTGCTAAAGCCAAAAGGTTCAGATTTTTGGTAAGCACTACTATCACGAAATCACACCCTTTTTCTCTTTGGGAGAACCTTGAGATATCGGTCCCAGATGGAATGGAAGTTACAGGACGCAACACGCTTTCATTTCCCCGAACAAAAAAGTTCATCAAAGGAACATATACCTTCTTTTATGTATAAAAAATATATATATATATATATATATTTTCTTACAAGATGCATACCTCATAAATATGTTAGATTCATATTGTGAAGAAGGTTTACCTTGTATTAAGTATTTCTCTTCAATGAAACTTACCAGCTGTGAGAGATGTAAAACATATACCCGATCTCAATACAGGATATATTTAACCATATTATGAGAGATAAAATGCATATATAACTGCAAAGATACCTTGCTTGTTAGAGATGCAGGTTCATTATGATACTTTTGATAGAAAAGAGAAGAACAGCAAAAAGAATAAGGAGAGAGAAAGAGAGAGGAAGAAGTTAAGCCAAAGAGAAGAAAAAAGAGGTTTCTTTTAGGTGACGTAGCCTTAACTCCTTACTGCAATGCGTTGACGAGGCATTCAGTGGCTTTGGTACTTTAAAGATCTGGGGGAGGCGTTAGCTGAGTCGGATTAAACCCTTTTAAATTATTGGGTTTAACCAAATTCGTCACAATAAATTTATATTATATATATATTATTATGTGTATTTTATCAAAGAAAAAAGAAAAAAAAAATAGTGGGAACCCCACCAAAGAAGCCAAGGCAACCATGACCTCACGCCCCCCAGAAATAAAGGGCAACATTTAAATTTAAAGTAATCAAACTGATTACGTATTTAAAGAGGCTTTTGAAACTTTACACTTACATTAAATCTAGACAATTTATCACCTAAATCTCTTCCATTCAAGGAAATTTTCAGTGGGGCACTTGGATTGCTTAATTACCATATATTTTGTTTTACAAGTTTAGCTCGTATCCAATGTTACTTTAATGTATTAAATATAATACTAACACTCCCATCTCATAAAAAAAATTCTAATATTGACAAGACATACTTTAAAATGAATATTATTATAACACATTAGAGTATTAGACAGAAGTGTCAATGTGACCGCTTTCCTCATACTACACAAAAGAAATTAATAATAATACTATTATTAAATTTAGGTTATAATAATTAGCTTTTGAATAAATATGTTTTATATAAAAAATAGTTGATGAACAATGCTCTACTACTGTTATTAATAATAATAATCATAACAATAATAGAAAAGAGAGAGAATCAGGAGGAGATTCTTCTTACGTTAGGCTGTAAAGGTTGTATGAGAGGGTCCACACTCTCGTGGGGCTGGGGGCATGGTGGTTGTGGTAGTTGATGTTGTTGTTATCATCAAGCTGTCTTTTCCAAATACAAAGGAAATTGTGGGTCCCTCCGACGTGAAAGTGGGGTTGGACTCTTCCATATAATTATCACCCATCACATCATCCTATCATCTTTACCGTAATTGGAAAATATTGTTTTTCAATTCTGGTTTTAGTGCTGCCATTGCCATATACCACATTTTTAATTAATCAAACATTTTAGTGTTAAATTCTCTTTTATTTCTTTTGTAAAAGGAATACTAATGCATCACAAATTATATTTTTTTTTCCCGTAATTGTAAGTAAGAATCTTGTTTATCTTCTAAAACATGTAAGAACCAATATTAAAATTTATTAAATAAAAATTTTGCTTTTGAGAGTTTAAAAATATATTTATATTAGAATAAAGAGAGTAATATATTAAAATCATTACGAGAATCATGTTGTCAATTGTCATCCTACTTACCCTTGTCAATAATCCCTCTTCAAAGTTTCTTGAAGTCTTTTTCTAGTTTCTAATTTCTACAATCGATATGTTTAATTTGTACCCATTTGTCTTTTGATTTTATAGATTTGTATCTCGGATTAGATATCTTGTGGTTTTTTTTTTTTTTTTTCTTGTATGAAAATTTTTTGATGCAAAACTTTAGCATATTTGAATATTTTTCTTTCCATTTGGGATGAATGTGGATTCAAGTAGTTTGATTGTGGTGCAGTTCCTGTTCCAACCTAAAACCTAATTGTACTTTTCTGCTTTACAAGAAATAGTATTTGTTAAGTCTCCGAATTAATGACTATCTGTACACTTAATGTTATGTGAAACAACAATTTGTTTGGAATATTTGTTGATGAAAAAATTCATTTTTCTTTTTTCCGGGTCTTGACAGAGTTATTTGGTGATCATTTTCAAGACTTTAGCCACACAACACAAAAATAATGCTTCTTTTTCTTAAGCAAATTATGTTACATCAAAACAAACAGATCCTAAACTTTTTCATTGATAATTAACACATGCACTACAGCACTAGGTGGATATTCTTGAATCCATTATTAAAAAGTAAAACTCGGATACAATATATTAAGTTTTTCAATTAAATTTAAATACATAGTTGCATTAAATATAATTGTTATTAAAAAAGATAATATTGTTTGTATTATATTGATTAATGCAATTATTTATTTTAATAAATTAAAGAATCTAATATACTGCAAGTTAGAAGCTATACTTAAAATTTCCTCATTCTAAAAGGAGAGATGAAGCTTAGAAATGAACTTATGCTTATATAAACTATAGAATATATTACGAAAGTGTAATTTATTCTACGCATCTATATAAGTTAAATTCACATATAAACAAATCCTGCTGCACTTTTTATAGAATTTGGATCACAACAAGTTCATCATTAGATTGAACATTTTTCATTCAATTTGTTCTATATTAAACGTCTAAAATGTATGGTTTTAAAAACAATATATATAGATATATCGCCAAGAGTCATGTAGTTTAATTAGTATTTCTCTTAATGCATTTTGATAGAAACATCTAGGGTTCATATCCTGACTCCCATAGTCCCATAACTATCTAATTATTTCCAAAAAAAAAAAAAAAAAAAAAAAAAAAAAGTCAAACATGTGTATATACTATACATCAAGCAAAAAGCTTAACCTATAAGTTAAGTCTGTACCTCAAATCCTGTAGGCAGTGAAATAGGACCACAATTCAATTAATGTATAAATTAATATCTCCAAAGGGGAGTTCGTCCATTCGCCTCAAGGGTTTTAAACTATCAGGTGTTTGTGTGCACATGTTTTGTGTCAATGCCCTTAATTAGATAACAGTTAGGTACGTTCGAGTTTTGATAGTGATGGCATGGTGACAAAATGAAATTATATATCTATCCGAAAAAATAAATGAATAAAATGAAAGAAGAAGAAGAAGATGATGAAGATTCTTTTTTTCTTTTTTTAATGAACAAAAAAAAAGAAAAAAAAAGCTCATACAGTGCGGTATTATTGTCTTGACTCACTTAAACCTGAATTTTATAGCATGAGATCATCAAAACTGCTTGCGGCTATACATGTGAACACGTATTTTAAACGGAAACACCACGACTCGAACTACAACCCTCGAACTTGCAAGGGTAATTGTTCAAGAGACTCTTACCATCAGGCTACCACCCTTTGGTAGAATGATGAAAAGTCATTTGGTGAAGGTGAAACTGTGAGCTAACATGCGCCCGTCAAAGTTCACAAAAAATTGCTGAAAAGCTACTTCAAGATCATATACTAAATGATACGTTAAAACTTTAATTGTCTTGCTAACTAGCTTAGGTTGCGCTGTACAAAGATCATATACTAAATGATAGAAAGAAACATTTATTATTCCCAAATTAGTGAATAATCATTCGGGTTTCTTACAAAATTGTGTGTGTGAAAATATGAACCATATTGATCCCCTGATAATTGAGAGAGCCTGTTGATACGCATATCAAGAGAATGCTAGCTCTTAGTAGTTTCTTTTTTATTTCTCAGAATTAGTATATATATAATATAATCATTAATAATAATAATAAATGAAACTGTCATTTTGCTGAAGGTGCATCATGCATGCCATGATGCACCCATGAATACTATGTGATGACACGTACGTACTGACACAAATTTTGAGCTTGTCATTGCATTCATTTTTAGGTGCCAACCTATACCACAGATCTCTTTAAAGATTTATTTCCATACTGCAATATTTATTAGGCATGACATAATACCAAGTCACTACACCCTTTTTTTCCTCTCAAAAAGTCTCTTCACTATAGTATATAACGTGAAGAGGCACCACGGAGATTTAATTTCTTAGATTTTTCCAAGATACTAAAATGTATATACGCATAGCAAAAAATAAATAAAAAAAAGAACTTGGATTTCAGCATACTATATATGAATGACCTCAACCCCAAAAACAACAAAATTGCAATATATATATATATGCACACAAAATAAAAAGCTTAAATTTCACACTTAAATTTGGATGTACAAGAATAACAACAAATGGGAGTAGGTGTAATTAACTGAAATAATTCAAAACTTTGGGTAAATTAAGTGAAATATTCTTGAATGTGAAAACTTCATAGATATCTTGATTCTGTATTTCTGTTCATGAAAAATTGGATATTTCATGAAATGATGTATAAGAATAATCAGGTGAATTGTATGCATGGTAATGAGGTCATGATTCGAAAGAAGCAAAAGCAAAAAAGAAAGGAAGGGTATTTGCAATAATTAGAGGAATTTTGTCAGAATTGTCTTTTTATTTATTTTTGACGGAATCACTCAGTCATCACTCTCACTCTCACAGTCACCGCTCATCTGTTTTTTTCACAAAGTTAAGACTCAACTCAATAAAAATGCTGTACCCAAAACCTACTACTGTTTGCCAGAACCTACTACTCGGGGAGCAAGATCCACAACATTTTTAACGGTCATGATCGTCTTATGATTGGTACTTGGTCCCACCACACCCCCAAAAAAACAAAAGAAAAACCCTAATTTCTTTTAAATTAATTATATATCACCACTTAACAACTATTATTGATGCGAGCAGAGGTCAGCCACGAGGCACACGAAACTGATCAACGGCTGTGATTTCATAACAAGTGGTCAAGAGGGTCCACACCGATCTAATCAAAGTGTATTTTTTTTATTATAATTGTTTACCCAACTCGGTAAACGAACAAAAGCGGTGAATCCCAAAGAGACGTGTATTGTCAAGCATACATATTTCACACATACACGTGTTGCATTCCCACTAGCGAGTATCACCCACGAGAAGGTATCTGAGAATCATACTCGCACATATTCTTCTGCTTCTATACTATTATTATATAGTACAAAATGGAGTTCCATTTAAAATGAACCCAAAAAAAAAAAAAAAAAATTTCCTAAAACCAACAAGAACAATAATAATAACATAATAATAATTATAAGGATCAAAATAACAAGGGAAGAGGTCTACTAGAACCAAAATTACATATTGGAACCCATATTTTTTGGTTGGTTTTGGAGAATTGGACAGTACAAGAGAAGCATAAAGATTGTACTTTTGTAGCTAAGTTGTTTGGCTACAACTAATATGAACTATCGAAGATGAAGGTGAAGTTGAAGAACCACGAGGTTGTTGTCTAGCTACAACTAGATAGAAAGATTATTATTATTATTATTATTACTACTAATAATAATAGGAATAGGAATAAGTATTATATGGGGGTGTGTCATACCCAGAGGGCACCAACTTGGACGAGCTTAGTGACGAGTTGGCCACTGAGGTGGAGAGCAACGAGTGACTCAAGGCCACCGATGCAAGTGCCACCAATGAAGACAGAAGGGGCAGCTGGGTTACGAGGTGGTGGCGAGCCGGAATCAGAGTCATCGCAGGGTAGAGCTGCGATCTCATGGTCATCTAATTCGATGACAGTAGGGTGGACCCCGATGGTGGCTAGCAACTTCTTCATCACGTGGCACATGCAACACGAGGATCGGCTAAAGATAATCACTGGGTGCTCCGATATCAGCCTCCTGATCCTTGCCTCTGCTGATTCCGCCACGTCGATCGATAGCATAGATGATGATGATGAAGAAGACGATGATGATGGTGGTGGTGGTTGGGGTCCTCCTCCTCCTCCTCCTCCTCCTCCTGATGATGATGGTGATGATAGGCCTGTCAGGTCGAGCCTCACCATGTCGTTTGAGCAACGTCGTAGCCCTTGCATCACCGGATGTGTCTATGTGTGTATTGGAAAGAAACAAAGAGAAAGAGTTTGAGAGAGAGGGTGTTGATGTCAACGGAAGCAAGTGGGGGGTGTGTGTGTAAGTGTGGGGGGATTTTTATAAAAGAGAGGAGGGTGTGGTGTGGTTGCTTACATCACAATGTACTGTGACATACTACTGTATTACTCCTACTTAGCTTCTTTTAAGAATCAAAACCCTCTTTCATTACAACCCCCACGCGCCTACTCTTGTGTGCGTCGCTTTCTTTCTTTATGTGCAAATTGAATCATTGACGGTATCTTATAATGTTGGTGCGATTTTGGTCCATTTTTACCACAGCACTGCATTATGCGATTCGATGCCTCAACTCTGTGGCCCTAAATTAGCTTTTCCTTTGTTTTAGGTTGATTTTTCTTTTTTTTAGGCTAATTAAAAGTATTCCAACCAGTTTCTAAGTGTGAAATGACTTATTTTTTATTTTACCGACACTTTTGGTGTTGTGCAATAACTCCATTTTGCGGGCAATTTTGGTTAGTTTAGATGCAATTGTGCAGTTTGATTAATACCCATATCATCGCAAAAATTCTAGTGACACATTTTATCACAACTAATACACATGTCAAGTAATGATTGAAGTAATATTCATGACTATTAGTGATAGTTCTTATCTGTAAGTGATGTAATTCAATCACATATTGACAAATGAACAAATTGTGTCAGTGTATGCAAGAATGTGTATCACTGTAGGTTTGGCTTATGTTTGGTGTATTGAAGTATCAGATATAATACGAACATAATACATGTTTAAAATTGATCACATATCAGTATTATAGTATGTTTAATGCTCCAATGCAATGGACAAAGACCTTTCTCCATATGGTATGCCAAGAAAACAAAATAATATTGAAAATATTGTCGGTTTTGGCAAAGATCATTCTTTAGAGAAGATTTCTTGTATTTTTATGATATTTGGTGTGACAAAAAAAATCGGATAGTAAAATATATATTTTGTAGTCTACTCTTTAACATTACATATTCAATGAACTATTACAATTTTTTTAATCCTTTTTTAAGATTACAACAAAATATAGGAAAATAAATTACTTTTCTGAAAATTATTTTACATAAAATGTTTAAAAACAAAGAAAGCATCATCTAGTGAATAATAAGGTGGGCTAAGCCTCCGTTTGGGAAGCGCATTTTGCGCATTTTTCAGTGGAAGCATTTTTTTATGTGGATCCCATGTACTATTCACGAGACCCACAAATATCTTCATTCATCAATTTTTTCTTTAAAATTGGGTCCAAACAGACCTTTAAGTCTAAAACCGAATCTCGTATTACTATTTCAAGTTTGAAGTTTCAAACTTACCAGAGGAGTATAGTTTATTACTAGCTTGTAGGTGTTACTATGTATGCTAGGCTTTATTGATTAATTTTCTCGATCGAAGTTCTAGAAGCCATAATATGAATGTGGAACTAAATCCGTCCCTTTTCATTTTTTTGGTTCTTTTTGGAACAATGAAGTCAATTGATATGCTGGCTCGAATGACAATTGACATATGTGAAGTGGTACATGTAAAATATCATAGAAAACGATACGACTTTGTTTAATGAAAAATGTCCAACCGTGACCATTTTGTTGAGGTTCAACAGTTCAATTCGCTAACTTGTTTTTAAATTTAATAAGTTTTTCCCTGAAATGTTTTTGGAATATTTTTTTTACTGAATAAAATCATTTCTGATGATGATTGCCCCCTATTTGTCATAAAAATGTTGAATACGGATACCCTATCCATATATTGAGAGATTGCCTAGAAACCTATCCAATCTTAGAGTTAAAAAGCCCTTCCCCAAAATTCTCATCTCAATTTCCCATCCTCATCCTTTTTTATTGGCTTATGTTTAATGCCAATTCCTACCTGCAATCAAGGGTAAAAATCATTTAGAGTTCTTAAAGTAACTACATTATCTATTTACTTCAAATTTGATGGATAAGAATTTAAAAAATCTATAATAGAATTACCAAAATTTTAAAACATCTTAATCCCTAAATGAAACTCCATCACCTTATTAATTGGAAAATGCCCTTTTTTTAATCATTTCCTAACAAATCTAGCATGCTAGAAATAAGTTGATAATACCGTAATAGAATGATTGGCCTTCAACATATGTGAAACCTCGGGCTCGAACTCTTTATCTTCGTGTACCCATAAAGGGCAACATAAGAAAAAACAATTTCATTATGATTATTGAAGTGAAGGCATAAATAAAAATACTAAAAAAGTACCAATTAAGCTACAAAACTCTTGATTTATATTTTGATAGTAACAACAATAGAAAATAGAGGAATTGAGATGCCATTATATTGTACCCTTTATTTGTACTCGAAACTTTTAAGTTAAAGAACCCTAAAATTTAATTAGTCTAAAACTAAAAGATACCTTTATAAATTTAAACAATAATAATCAATGAGTTGGATATAAATCCTCGTCAAACAAGTTAGGAATGAATTTGATTTCGATTGAAGAGCAATGCTATATAGATTAAAAAAATTCACAATATTTCTCACAACAATGAAATTGATAATTTTCTTTTTCTGATTTTTATATGAATCTACTGTTAATATCATTTTTTACCAACCAAATTAGTGAAACTTGAAATTTCAACCATTTACCTTGCATATATTGGAATTTCCTTTTATATAGAGAGAGAAATAAAAGTGTGAATGATTGGAGAGTGGATAGGAGTAGCTTGGTAAGGAGCGTGAAGAGGGGAAAGAAAGAAATACGGTCACGTAATACGGCGGTTCGGAAATAGTGGATATCTGCCGATGAAGTAGCGTGGGACAGTCACATGGGGGGATGTGGGGGCTGACTGTAAGGCTTAAATGCCTCTGACGTCACATTGACTTCGACGTTGAACGGTAATATTTAACCTTATGACGTAACCTAAAGCCAAAGCCAAAACCCCACTCTTAAAGTAACTACATTATCTATTTACTTCAAATTTGATGGATAAGAATTTAAAAAATCTATAATAGAATTACCAAAATTTTAAAACATCTTAATCCCTAAATGAAACTCCATCACCTTATTAATTGGAAAATGCCCTTTTTTTAATCATTTCCTAACAAATCTAGCATGCTAGAAATAAGTTGATAATACCGTAATAGAATGATTGGCCTTCAACATATGTGAAACCTCGGGCTCGAACTCTTTATCTTCGTGTACCCATAAAGGGCAACATAAGAAAAAACAATTTCATTATGATTATTGAAGTGAAGGCATAAATAAAAATACTAAAAAAGTACCAATTAAGCTACAAAACTCTTGATTTATATTTTGATAGTAACAACAATAGAAAATAGAGGAATTGAGATGCCATTATATTGTACCCTTTATTTGTACTCGAAACTTTTAAGTTAAAGAACCCTAAAATTTAATTAGTCTAAAACTAAAAGATACCTTTATAAATTTAAACAATAATAATCAATGAGTTGGATATAAATCCTCGTCAAACAAGTTAGGAATGAATTTGATTTCGATTGAAGAGCAATGCTATATAGATTAAAAAAATTCACAATATTTCTCACAACAATGAAATTGATAATTTTCTTTTTCTGATTTTTATATGAATCTACTGTTAATATCATTTTTTACCAACCAAATTAGTGAAACTTGAAATTTCAACCATTTACCTTGCATATATTGGAATTTCCTTTTATATAGAGAGAGAAATAAAAGTGTGAATGATTGGAGAGTGGATAGGAGTAGCTTGGTAAGGAGCGTGAAGAGGGGAAAGAAAGAAATACGGTCACGTAATACGGCGGTTCGGAAATAGTGGATATCTGCCGATGAAGTAGCGTGGGACAGTCACATGGGGGGATGTGGGGGCTGACTGTAAGGCTTAAATGCCTCTGACGTCACATTGACTTCGATGTTGAACGGTAATATTTAACCTTATGACGTAACCTAAAGCCAAAGCCAAAACCCCCCCACCCCACCACCCCAAAACCCCAGAGCGCAGTTGTCGTAGAAGAAAGAAAAGAAGTCCCCTTGCTGACGTGGACTATGTGAAACAAAGAGGTACTGTGCTATTTTGGACCCCCCCCCTACAATTTAAATTTCTTTCTCATTACATTGTATACATGACATAATTTTTGGAGTGTACATATGCAATTTTACACTTTCCTAGTCATCTTGACGTTCCCCCTTTTGACACGTGGCATGTGTTCTTTTTCTTTATCAAAGCCCTTCTTTTATGATATAATCTCACATTTTGACGCAACTTGCACATTGTCAACGTGTTATTAGATCATATTACTTTGTACACACGAATTATGCATTAGCCCATTTACCCTTTATTAAATTGTGTTAAGGTGTGTAGTCAATTTTTTTTTTTTGGTAAACAATGTTGTGACATACACTTTTTTTTTTTTTTTTGGGTTAATGGGGAGAAAGGAAGAGGGGGCCCTCACCAGTCACCATGATCATTCCGCTTGCATCGAATGGGCCAACGAGATAACACCACGTGCGTTTGTCTGCATGTAATGAAGTGGGGGGTGACCCTCTTGTGGGATATGGGCCCTACCATCATGAATCAAGTAAGTCTTGGGGGAGTAGTGAGTTCTCCAAGCTGCACCGTTGATGGTGGTGCATATGGTGTCTGCCATATGTTTGTTTCTTTGGAGATTAGATGAGTGTTGTTATTAGAGGGATTGCATCACCATTCATTATGGACCCCACTAACCTCTTCTTTCTCTTTAGTTCACCTTCTCTTTAAGCATTTTTCTTCTCAATCAAACAATTTAATAACTACTCAAATCTTTACTCACATTTTGCAACCTCTAAATGCACCTCCCATTACTTTTCTTTCAATAATAATAATCAGAATAGTTTTGTAGTTCAACTAGTTGACATTCTTATTATTTCCAACAAAAACATTTAAGGTTTAAAATTCCCTTATCCTCAACTATTGAACTTTGAATAATAATTTACAATAGAATTTTGTCTTACACCAAAATATAAACGTATTAATATTTTGATTTGATAATAAAAATAATAATAATCCTATAATGAAGTCCATAAATTAAAATATACTAATACCATATCTTCAAAAAATTCTCCAAGTATCAATTTATGAATTACTTGAAATCACTTTCAAAATCTATAAATAGCATATTGTTCACTTTCTTTATGAAAAATATTCTTTTCGTTTCTTCTTAATAAAGATTTAACTATTGATCGGACTTGTCATGTTTCTTAGTTACAACATCCATAGGCTTATTTAGCTAATGAATCTATATGATATATAATCTTTGCTTAATCATTTCTATCTCTTTCTTCCTTTTCCCATAGCATTTTCCACGACAAAAGCATCTTAAATGCTCATGAGTCATGAGTGGAATATATAAAATAGAGCTATTTGTTTCTATACTTGAGAAATATTTGATTCCATAAGTGTAGCACAAAACGGTGGCCAAAGGGCTTGACATGCTATTCCTTATCAAGTATAGCCGATCACATGCTTTGCTACCTCTATTTGGTTTATTGTCTAGATTCCCATGAGAGAATACTGAAATGAGGGGCAATTGAAGTGATTGATTTTTGTTTTTCTCTCTCGGATGACATAAGAAAAGAAAGGGAATTCGAATATTTGGATCCAACATTTTTTTGGTTATATAGAAAAATTGAAACAAAGACTTATATGGTCACATATATAATAAGTAATTTCTTATGATTGAGACAAGCATTTTTGTGTGCATGCATGATGTTAGTTGTTAGAAAATTTGATGGTGCATGTTTAGAGAATAGTATATAATTATTCTTATGGACACAATTATTCAAGTCTTGCCACCGTAATTAGCACCATAATACAAGGATGATAACCCATAATTTGGTAATTCTTTTGCATAAGATAAAAGACTCGATAAGGTCATGCATTTAAGTTAGTTTAACTAATAAAATCACTTATGGTCAAATAAGAGACCTTAGTTTGAATATTATCTACACTAAAAGAAGCCCATTGATATTTTAACCCGATGATAAAAAATAATTATCATAAAACGAATGTCATAAGTTTGATTAATTAAGCTTTGATGATGTAATTAACATAATTTTCATTGACAACAAGTAAAAAGTTGTAACTCCTCAAATTCAACGAGTTGTTGATATAAGAGCATTATCTCAGTTGATGTAAATTCCCATATCTTCTTTCGTACAATCATCAACACAGAGCACATAATAAAAGAGGAATCTTAGAGTCGGTTACTGAAACATAGTCTTATGGTCAATGAAAAGTCAATCTTTTATAGCATTCTTTGAAATCCCAATGAAGTCTACTTGTTGGAAAATCAATCAGAAAGTTGAAGATACAAGTGGAAAAATCCTCGAATAATTCGCATGCTTTCGGTGGTGATGTGCTGCAAGATTTGATGGTCATGGATGATTAGTGGAGAGCAACCTAACCCCTATAGTTTCCCTCTCATAAGCTAATAATAAAAAAATAGTGTTAAATGACTAACTTTGATTAAACATACATGTTCCAAACTTATAAACCAAGCTTGGATTTCATTGGGTGGTAAAGATTACAAAGGTAAGGATGTGATGTTTATGATGATATGATATAGTTATGGAGGCGTGGACCAAAGATCCTTTATTTTTTTTTTAAAGGGTTTTTGGAAGTGGTACTCGTGGTCACCATGCACAAGGTCAAATCTGAAAATCAAATCGTAGGTCGTCATGTTAAACATCAGCCATTCAGAGAGCTAGACCCTCTTTATTGTTCATGAACAAAATCTATTGCCAGGGCTTCACTCACTGGATTCATTTCCTGTGTGTACTATAAGAACATTTATATATATATATATATTCAATTTTTGATGTCACGGATCCGGCAAAAACTGCCATGCCAGGCATCTTTAAAAGCCATCTTTCTTTCTTATTATTCTTTCGTTTTCCATCTTCGCTTTATTTTACTCTAAATCACAATTTTATCTGTGTATAAAATAATGATCATAATTTCATTATTGCAATCAGCGGTGTATAACTGCATGAAAGTGATTATTTCAACGGGAAACTATTTAATCTTGTTTCCCCCCCCCCCCCCCCCCCAATTAACATTTTCTCACCTCTCTTTCTTATGCAAGGCTAGCTAACTCGATAGGTATTGCCGTATTGAGGTGTGATGCGATGCCTTTTAATTAAGGGTCTATTTTGGATGAAAAGAGAAATGATAGAGAGTAAAGTAAAATTGATTGAAAATATAATCCTTTATTTTACTGAATTTCCCCTTTTTCTTTCTCAATGTAAACATATTATAAATGATGTATTTTTTAAAATTTATATATTATATGAGTTTAAATTCAGTAAGGATAAGGTGTAAAACCCAATAAGAGATTACCACATCAGCATTTTATTTAAAATTCAATACATCATACTACTTCTAATAACATTTCAACAAATTCCTAATTTAGTTAGATTTATATATGAGTATTAGAATTGATCATAGTTATACTTATTTTTAAATATATGATAAGAGGATGTGACATATTATAATTGGATGGGTAAAACATGGATTTTACAACACGTCCTTACGGAATTTAATCTTTAATTAAATAGCATTTTAAATAATTTATTTTAAGTTCATTCTTCCCACTTTTTAGTTGTAACTTTATTATATAGTTTTTGTACACAATTTTTTTTAACATCTTCTTTTCAATTGATAATATAAGTGTTAAGTTTTCTTGTGACATAGTTAATTTTATCAGCTTAAATTTTGAAAACTTTTTATGAAAAAGAACTCTAACAAGTATTATCAATAAAATTCTGAAAATGATTCATAAATTTGAAAAAAAATGTATATAGTAGTTTTATATAATTTAGTATGTCAATCGAAATATATATTTTCTATTCGTAACTACTTTAGTTCCAAAAATAAAGACAAAATTGTATTTTGCACCTTAATGTTTAGGGTAATTTTGATTTTCGTTTACTACTTAATAATATAGACTATTTTGACACAATCAAAATATTAGGGATTTGAAATGTTAGAGACCATTTTGAATCATGGGACAAAGATTAGGAATCAAAATAGTAATTAAAAAAAAAGGTATATAAATTTCTTCAATATGAACACATCCAAATGAATAAAGAAGCAAAGGGCCTTTTCTATTTGGGCAGCCTTTACGCAATTGTTTACTGTGGTGAAGAGCCGGCCCTGGTGCAATGGAATAGTATTGTGCAGGGCAGAAACCCAATCCTATCATGGCTCATTAGTGCCAACCAATGGTAATATTTGGGGAATGACACCTCCAAGAAACACAGCGACCTACACGTATGTTATAATATAAGCATTTCATTAATTCATTAGGGTCCTTCTTGTAAAATAATTGGCGAGATAAATTAAGTAATTAACAATAATAACAGTGAAAATTTCCCCAAATATCATTGTTGAAAGTAGACAAGACAGAGGAAAAGACAGTGCTACAAGCGTACAAATTATATGACAGATGGTTCAGGACTTTTCTCTTTTTTTTTTTAATGGGAAATTTTTTTTCACCATGATGGTTTTTCTTTTTAAGATACATTTAAATATATGTCATATCATTATACATTATGAATATAAGTCATGCTGTTATGATAAACACTCTTTAGCTTAAAAAAAATATTAATGAGCTTCTGTTTCGTGTAGATGATGTTATTTGATTCGTAGATCCTTTATTTGAGTACAAGTGATTTTATTGATTTAATTAGTTTTAGTATTCCCATAAAAAAAATTAATTTAATAATAGTTATGACGAGTGATGACATATATGTGGGACATTTTTTTTAGAAATATAGTAAGTCTAGTAATATCAAAATTCTACAATGGCCTTCCAAAACCTTGCAGTGATATATTGTAATTGGTGTATAATAAAAATAATATAAGTGATAAATACATATGAAAATAATGTTTTACCAATTTTAACTTTTCATGCCACTCAATTGGTTAGAAAGGAAATTATGAATAAATTTTATGCCTTTATAATAGCTCCCCGAGAGGGGAAAGAGGAACGAACTTAAAAAGAAGAATGATATATGCATTTTCATTCTAGGCAATGCTTGGGTACAATGCTCCTCATGTGCAGTAACATTGAGACATGAACATGTGACGTGACAAGTGTTTAAAAAATCCAAATTTTCATAGATTTAGAGTTCGTTTAGTTGGAGATTTATAGTATTGTTGTTCAATTTTTAGCATTGTAAAAATTTGTTTTTAAGTATTATAAAAATACTTGTCAAGAGTGTTATTATTGTTTGAATATTGAAGGCTGTTACTAAACAGTCCTTTAACTCAAGATTATTATGGGATTAAAAAAGATGAGAAAATTGACATTATTGATTGAAAGTTAATTGATAGTCAGTCGCTTAAGAAACGCGTGGGTATTGGGTAAATGGGGTTGCAGATAGATCTTAGAGGATAAGTTAGGATGATGATTAAGGAACAATCCCCCACGTGACGTGAGCAACCACATTTTCACTATTTTCTTTCAGTACCTTCCAAAAGCCGGTGATCTAGGAAGGAGACATTACTACTTCACTGTACTTCTTCTCACTTTCTTTTTCCTTTTCCTAATACTATACATTACAACCAATGCCGATTCTTTTTCCACTCCAACTTGCCCATTTTTTACCTATACATTAATTTCACACTAATCCCGATTGGGCTTGGACGTAAGCCAAGGATTAATTAATCCAACCATGCAATTAATTAATTTCTTTTTCCTCATTTTGGCATTTTATGTATATATGATTGAGCAAGAAATTAAAATTTAACTTTACTTATGTTGGTCATTGGATTCCTTTACTCATTTTTCATCCATTTGATACAAGGATTATTTTATTCATAGGGTGATTTTTTGTTTACCAAAATTTTTATTATTTTATTTTCGTGGATTGAGGGTTATCTCAATTTTTTTTTCTTTTTTCTTTTTTTATAAATGGGGTTATCTCAATTAGGATTGACTTAGAACATGAGAATGTAATAGAATACATTACACAAGTACATTAACTCACACTCAAAAGAATGAAAACTTGTTTGTATTACACCCTTATTTTAACAAATACAAACTCAACAAGAAATCTGGCTTGATCCTTCAATATGCCAAACGATCTAATTGCTATGCTACTCCTAAGTAATTCTACGACTAAAGTTGATCTAAGAATGAAAAGTACCAAAAAATCCCTCTTCTTTCGTCATTCCTCCTTTCACGGTCCTCAAACTCTCTCCTCAGTATTTGTTTTTTCACATAAAATCACTGTTTGGTCTTATTTGTATCAACCAATTGATGTAGATGTAGCGACTGATGAGCCACGCATGACTATTATTATGGCTCTTTTCTTTTTTTTGAAGGAATTATGGCTCTTTTCTAAAATTTGCTCTACGCGCCATGCACATAAACCAAGATGACATGACTATTATAAATATAAATAAAATATCACTCTTAGATTATATGGGCCTCCTATTTTGACCGATCAAGAAAAAAATCATCAGCAAATTTCTCCTATTATGATTATGAATGTTAGTTTAACTAGATATTTTTTTCAATTATTGAAAAACATGTCAATAGGAATTAATATCATATGAACAAGCTATAGTAAATATATATAATATATTTATATCGTTTTCAATAGCAATCAACTAAAGAACACACAAAAATATGTATAGGTTATTATATCTTTGCATTGAAGGCTAGAGTTCTCATGAAACAACATCCTCTTTATTTCATTGTAATCGAAGTGATGCTTCAAAATTTTACTTCTCAAATATAATTTGAGCTCTGAAATAAACTTATTTTAAATGGAAACTTTAGATTTGGATCACAATTAATTTAATTTTGTGACGATATCCTTGGTGGTGTGTGCATGGTTCCTATGGGCGCGCACATTAGCAAAACATCTAGTTTGAGTCGAAATCATTTTAACCTGTCGGCGCCGCTGGGTTTATTTTAGCCCTTTAATAAATTAATAATAAAATAAAATAAAATAAAATAATTAAAGTTCGTTGACTGACAGAGAGTGAGACATGGGGTGACGCAAAGTGATGTGACAGTCAGAGGTCATTGGGGATTGGTATTATTTGACGTCATGATCTGAATTTGTCGGAGTCCTTAAGTTATGACTCATTGAGTGTACCTTGTTCCCCTACTATTTGATCTTCTTCTTCTTCTTCAAGTGAAAGCCCTTCCTTGCTGGCTAGCCCAATAGCCATAGCCATTGATATCCAAACCCATTCCCATTCTTGGGTCTTTTGGGGCCCTACACGTGGCTTTGATGGTTGTGATTTCTATCTTTTTTTTCTTTTCTTTTTTTTAATTTTTATGTGGGAATATTTGTGGTGTGTGATCAATGGATGGTAGCTAGGGTCTGTGGGTCCATTGAGACGACAAGCAATAAACCACAATCAAATGGTGCCATACAAATGGGACGGTAGGGTTAATGTAATAATGTCTAGTGCAATCATGCATATATAGCCCATTTGTTTTGGGAGTAAAGTTTTGTGCCGAGTGCTCTAAGACACTAAATGAACATGACGCAAGCCAACATGGTAGGTGCTCTAATTGCCAGCCTTCGGTCAATAAAACTTTAGTCTTGGATTCGAGTTCTTCTGATTTTTATTAGCAGTAAGCGAACGCATTAATTTCTCTCTCTTTTTTTGTTATCCCATGCGTGTAGGAATTGCAACGCTTTTTCTCTCTCTTACGCCTTTTCTTTTATCCAAAAAAAATAAAAAAAAAAAAAAAAAGAGCAATTAATGGACTAAGTTATGGATTTTTATTTAAAATAAAATTTATCTCATAATTAATATTAAATATAAAACATATATATATATATATGCAATGTTGCGTTCTTTTAAGTTTTAAATAACAAGATAGTATTTTATAGTATTAGATCCTAAAAATGTTTAAACCTGAGATGAGAGAATCCTATTCCCTGCCGTGAAGTTGGACTTAAGCAGCCAAATTCTTTGTTTTGGTTGAAAATTTAGACTTTAATTAGTTTAGAGTACCCAATTGTACTGACAATGTTTGAGAAAAGGCTATAAAAACACAAAGTGGCAGAGTTGCTTTGCTCGGTTTGGAAAGAATTGGTTCCAAATCCAAAACCCAAGTTGGTGGAGATTTTATTCGTGAATGATTATGTTACATACGTTTGTGACATATTTATATAGTACTTCTTCAGTTCTACCGAAGCTTTACTTGGTCCAAATGAGACAATAACACATTTATAAAAATTTTATTTAACAAAAAAAAAAAGACAAAAGACAAAACACTAACTACTAATGATTAGACACCACTTTAATTCCTATTTCTTTCAATAACGCCCAATCGCCCATAAAGAAATTTCTACTTCTCCAAAGTTTTATTAATGTCATTATTTTATGTTTTGACAATGATTTTAATGATTCCTCGGTGTTTCTTTAGTTTTTATTTATTTATTTATTTTATATATGTATGACTCTATAATTTTTTTTTAAAAACATATAAAGTATTACTTTATAATTCAAACTGTAATAATTATGAGAAGATACGAAAATTCTAAGTGTCTATGTCTCTATAATTATCTTAATTTATGTGAAATTAATACTATAATATTAGTCTAAGATCCATTTATTTTATTTATTTTTCTTCAAATAGTTGTTTTTATTTATTTATTTTCTTCCTAATGTTGAGGTTGGGAGATTCAACCATGAACCTCCCTATTAGAGAAAGATCAAGAGGAGCCAACTAAGTTAAGGGTCATTGGATGTTGTTATTAATTCTTGATTTATAATTCCCCAAATTTGTTATCCAAAATTTGAAATTATGTTCTCCTTCACAAGTTAGCATGTTTATACTTCATACATAGTTACAATTACAATCCTTGAACGAACTAGCTAGCATAGTGTCTTGAGGATGGGTATATAATATATCTCAATTTGTATTACTGTAGGAAATGATGCAACATTATTATTGTGGGGACTCAACTTGGATTGGACCTAGAGTATGAATGGGTTTTCAGCCCAACAAGCCCAAACAATAAATTTGTAGAGAGTGAATCGAAGGTTTAGGCGCTGGCCGGCGTTCACAAAGCATGAACTCTTTTCTTTTATAAAAGAAAATACTTAGAACTATTTACAGCTGGGGGATGCTCCTCGGCCCATGGCCGAGGAGGCCTTTTTCTTATTTCTTTCTTTCTTTCTTTCTTTCTCCTTTCTTACTTTACTCGCTCCTCTTATATAGTCTTCATCGTCCTATCTCGTTCTTCCATCTGTTGATCATCCATTCGCCTTTCTTCTGACCGTCCGTCCCATCAGAGGCCTTATCAGCACTCAAGTGGTTCACCCTGATCAACGTCGCCCTGCTAAGGGGTTATATCCCCATTAATGCGGCCAGAGGGGTTAGGTGAATGCATTAAGTGTGGAGGTGACAGCTTGCTCTGGGCTTGTCCCTTCCCAAAATTATCCTTAGTATGCGAGGAGAAGAGGTCCTCGGCGTGGATCCAAAAAAGAGTCTTTCCCTTATTTAGCCTCGGATGGTCATCCTTCCTCGGCGTGGGCCTTGGGCTACTACACGATGGGCTGAGGCTATCAGGCCCACGGGCCCCACAATAGCCCCTCAAAATCCTGCTGCACGTTCCTCGGACGGGGAGGAGGGTTTTGATATCTACGGGCCCTCTAGACGAATCGCCCCACTTCGGTCCGCGCTAATGCTGGCGACTTTTCGACTGCCCGATGTACGTTTTGGCGTTTCAAGACTCAGTGTGTGCCCACATTAAATTTTGGCGGCTCCACGTTTCCCACTTTCAACGGTGTGATGGTAATTGTTCGGTGGGGATCTCCTGCTTTTATGGGCAGGGGTTACATTTGGGAACCTAAGGAGGAGTATAAGTACTTGTTTGAACCGCCTGGTTTCCTCATTTTCGCGCTTACGACCATTGATGCGTATAATTTGAATCTGGTTCAACTTACACACTGCCCGAAGAGGATCGTCATATTTCTGTAAGTCTTCTTCTCCCGGTAACCCCAAATTTTCTTTGATTCTACTCCTCCTTTTCTTCTTCTGGAACCTTTAGTCGTCCTTGGGGATGGGTAAGTTTAAGAAGTTGGTTGAGTCCGACGAGATGATGAACAAATTCATTGTTGACTATGGGATACCCAATAATGTGAGTTTGAAGTACTGTGAAGAAGGGGAGTGGTACATTAAGAGGAGAGAGGGTGAAGTCGTGATCCCGATAGTCGCTTTTGTAGAGGGAGGGATGAGAATCCCTATGAGGTCAGTGACTATCGGTTACCTTAGGCATTTCCGTCTGGCTCCTACCAGTGCGCCGTGAATGTATTTAGGATATTAGGGTGTGTAGATACCTTGAATGAGAAAATGGGGCTGAGACTGACTCACCACGATGTAAACTGGTGCTACAACCTTCATCACCTGAGGGGTAAGACGTACTATATGAAGACGAGGGACGACAGGGTCCGACTTATCCAGTGCCTTCCTGACTCTAATAGGGGTTGACTCAAGATTTCCTCATAGTGTCGGGGGAGTGGCACAACGGTCTTCACTGCCCAACAGTAGAGGGGAGCCAGGTAGGGTATCCGAAGTAGGAGACAATCTAGGTTTCAGTATTTTATTTTATTTATTATTATTTTTTTTTTTTTGCATATCCGCTTTGATTGATTAACCACAGGAGTTTTGCTTTTCTTTTCGCAGATCCGCACGCCTTCGCACGTCATTTCCACCTGGTCAACAAAGCGGATTTGGAAACCGTTCTTAGGACGGAACTTTTCCTGAACGAAACTGATAACCAGGTTAGAGCTGCTCACAAAATCCTCGGATGCGACCCAGCCCAAAAATCATTTCCAGTCCCGAAGCACGTAATTAGAGCTCGTGACCCTCGGCTTAGGCAGATTACCGTGGTGGAGGACGGTTTTGCATTTTCCGAGGGATCTCACATACCTGAAGCATTCCGTAGCAGGTCCATCCTCATCCCACCAAGTAACGGAGACGAGGAAGGACAATCTAAAAGGCAGGGGAGGTGGTTGAACTGAGCTCTTCTGAGGACGAATATAGTGTGTTCAACCTAGCTGATCAGTCCGAGGATCCTTCTGGTGATCTAGGAGACCCTCATCTGTCCGAAGCCGATCTCCAGTCCCTAAGAGTTGGTACCAGGCCGAGATGGGTTTAAAAAGACAGCCCCAAACCAATCTTCTTGACCTGCTTGAAGGCGCTCAAGAAGGGTGCACCGAAAGAGTCGCAGCCCAAGCCCTCAACACCTCCGCCCCAAATTTTAACTGTGCAAACCAGGTCATCCTCTACCCTACAGTATCAGACCCTCAGACCGAGTCTTATGACCCAAAAGGAAGAGACCTTCCAAGGGTAAGGAGCCAATGGATGGAGCAAATCCCACTCCGCCCGAGGAGGGTGGATTCCCACAGGCCTCCAAAGGTACTGAAGCTGGTGGTCAACGCAAAGGTAGGAAGATCGTCCAGCAGTCTGAGGCCCAAGCCTGGCTGCCCGCTGCCATGCTCCATGATCAACCCCTGATGGATGACGCATCGATACGGAATCTCAAGGAGTTGAGGGGGCTCTCGTAGCCGATGCCCTGGAAAGTCTCTTCTCCTTCCCACTGACATGGCCGAGCTAGGAAATATGAGTGGGCCAGAGGTTGTCCTTAACCTTAAAAATATCTAGGCATGGTGGGTCCCTTGGTACCTATTTACTTTATTTGAACTTTGTTACTATTCTTTCTCTTTACGGAGTTACTTGTTTTTATTGGCAGGCTATCCAGGCTCTTTTCAGGTTGGACGAGGAGGTCGATGGCCAGAGCAGCGCCTTAGCGCAAGAGCGTGACAAGTTCTTGAAAGCTGCTAGTACCCTCAAGAGATCTGAGGCCGACCTAAAAAAGGCGACCGAGAATCTGGAGGAGATGACAAAGGCCAGGGACACTGCTGCCTCCGACTTAGCCGCGGCTAGGAAGCAAGCTGAGGATCAGACCAATCGCTTGCAAGACATTGAGGGCCACCTACAAGCTGCCAAAGAGGACATTGCCTATCTGAAGAAAAAGTTGGCCGAGACAATCCATGAGAAAGGTATTGCCGAGTATGCAGGGACGAGGCTGTGAGAGCCAAAGATGAGGCGGTATTTGCAAAATAGACGCTGAGCGCTCTGTAGAACAGGCGGAGGAGGAGGCTTTCGCTGATGGGGTGGCTAAGACTGAAGCCACCCTTCGGGCTCAAGTTCCGCAGTGTGCAGGCATTTTTGTTCTGAGACCTGGCATGAAGCCCTCAACCAAGCAGGGGTTGATGCCTCATCTGACCTTAGGAGGGAGGACAGGGTATATTACCCAATTGCAATTCGCGAGACTCCCCTGCTGCTCCCGAGGAGAGGTCCGCATTACCAGCGAGTGAGAGCCACAATAAGACCGCCGAGGCTACATCTTCAGCTGACAAACCCCCGAGGAGGTTGAACCCCAGAGAGCGTTGGGGGGAGTTAGAACCGAGGGTCAGGAAATGCCCTAAGACGTGGCGAGGCTCCTGCGGACCCTCCGAGACAAGGCCCTTAGGCCTTGGCTAAAGCCTTTTGATTTGCTTATCGAGTTAATTTGCCTACTGAGTTGGGGAGACTGGCGTATGACATAGGATAATTCTGTTTATTTTCTCTTTTATTTCATTTTGTTTCTTGCCTCGGTGGCGTTGTAAAGAGACTGTATATTTTCTGTTTGAACTGAATGCTCAATACTTTGCTTCCAACTATGGATATTTTCTTTTACTTGCTTTACTCTAATATTTTCTCAATACTTGTATTCTATTCTGGAGTTAGTCTCATGAGATCACCTGTTATCCTTCAAATATAAATCTAAGGACCGTATTATAGCTTGACTCTAGGTAACGCTTTGGTTTTTCTACAGATAGTTATTTTCTCCATAGGTTCGAGTCCTCGGACCATGCAATACCTTGGTTCTATGTAGTACACAGATATAATGGTGTGATTAGTTTTCCCATAGGCTTGAATCCGAGGACCATGCAATGCCTTGGTTCTGTCTATCACTTCTATTTTTCTGTGAGTATCTAGTTTCCCCATAGTTTGAGTCCGAGGACCATGCAATACTTGGTTCTGTCTAGTACCCAGATACTGTGTGTGATTACCCGTCCCATACATGGTAGTTGGGATCTAGTTTCATTTACTTCTATTTTTCCATTAGGTTCTGAGTCTCTGAGGAGTCCCATGCAATACCTTGGTTCTGTCTAGTACCCAGATATAATGGTGTGATTAGTTTTCCCATAGGCTTGAGTCAGGACCATGCAATGCCTTGGTTCTGTCTATCACTTCTATTTTTCTGTGAGTATCTAGTTTCCCATAGGTTTGAGTCCGAGGACCATGCAATACCTTGGTTCTGTCTAGTACCCAGATATAATGGTGTGATTAGTTTCTATTTTTCTGTAAGTATCTAGTTTCCCCATAGGTTTGAGTCCGAGGACCATGCAATACCTTGGTTCTGTCTAGTACCCAGATATAATGGTGTGATTAGTTTTCCCATAGGCTTGAGTCTGAGGGCCATGCAATGCCTTGGTTCTGTCTATCACTTCTATTTTTATGTAAGTATCTAGTTTCTCCAAAGGTTTGAGTCCGAGGACCATGCAATACCTTGGTTCTGTTTAGTACCCAGATATAATGGTGTGATTAGTTTTCCCATAGGCTTGAGTCCGAGGACCATGCAATGACTTGGTTCTGTCTATCACTTCTATTTTTCTGGTGGAAGGAGCTTGTCTTCGGCTCTGAGAACCTTACTTTTGGTATAATGACGTCCTCGGACCGCTTTACTGGAAGCGGTTTCTCCTCGGGCAGGACTATTAGCTCTACGGTGCTCTGGGCAGGGATGGTTTGAACTCTGATCTTACATGTGGCATTGACCTCGCCTTCAACTCAAGTTCCCCTCCTCTTCAATCACGAGGCGTCCCTTGACTATTCGTTTTCCGCGCTTGACGCTTCGGTGCGCGAGACGCGCCTTCATTAATGTCCTCGTGAATTAACACTAGTCCAATGGTCTACGGCCCTCTTGGAATTTGGTAGCTTCATTATTAGCCATGTTGATAACTCTCTTTTCGAATTCTGCGTGAATTAATTCTCACCAACCCTCATCCTCTATATAAGGCTTTCCGGGGGGGATGGTTTCTCCATATTCCATGAACCTCCCAACACAAACAGAAAGAACACACCCTTTCAGCTCCCCAAGCCCCTTTAATAACCCCGCCGGAATTGTGACCGGAGTTGGTAGCTATGGGGCAACTTTGGGCAGGTGTGAGGACATCCGTGCCAAGAGCCGTTGTGGCCGCAGCCCCCACTGGACTTCCGGTGCGGCAGAGTCTAGGCGTAACCCTGATGGCGCCATACATAGTGGCCTGGAGGGATGTCGTTGAAGTACCTGATGTCTCTCCTAGGAGCACACCCCCGACGGAGGAGACGTGCGAATTCATGTCACGGGTGGTGCTCGAGTGTCGCCGTCTCCAACGGCCAACGCTCGTGAGGATTGGAAAGAATCAAGGGAACATCATGGGGGAGGGCGTCCCGGAGCCCCTGCATCTGCTCCTCGCTTTGTTCAAGCTCCGCCGCTCCGAGAAAGGAGTTGTTGGTGGCCTTGAAGCGAGCCAGTCTCAGCCCCCTTCCGCCCTCTTATTGTCAAGTTCTCACATTCTCTTGACGCCAATAAGGGAACGGGTTGACACTTCCCTCTAGCTAGTTCTAGGACGGGTCCGCCTAGGCCTCTGATTGTAGAATTAGCTTGTAAATTTGTTTGTAAAACACGCCTGCCTGAGCCTCTGATTGTATTTTGTACTTTTCTATTTATGAAATAATATAAAGCTTTCTCTCTTTGCTGTCGATTCTTCCACTTTCTTGCGATTTTTTTTTTTTTTTGATGCGTTGCCAACCTACTGTAAAACGACCACTTAGAACAATCGCCTGGTGCGCCGGCCAGCGCACTAATCCTTCTCACAGATGGCGCCAATTGTGGGGACTCAACTTGGATTAGACCTAAAGTATGAATGGGTTTTCAGCCCAACAAGCCCAAACAATAAATTTGTAGAGAGTGAATCGAAGGTTTAGGCGCTGGCCGGCATTCACAAAGCATGAACTCTTTTCTTTTATAAAAGAAAATACTTAGAACTATTTACAACTGGGAGATGCTCCTCGGCCCATGGCCGAGGAGGCCTTTTTCTTCTTTCTTTCTCCTTTCTTACTTTACTCGCTCCTCTTATATAGTCTTTATCGTCCTATCTCGTTCTTCCATCTGTTGATCATCCATTCGCTTTTCTTCTGACCGTCCGTCCCATCAGAGGCCTTATCAGCACTCAAGTGGTTCACCCTGATCAACGTCGCCCTGCTAAGGGGTTATATCCCCATTAATGCGGCCAGAGGGGTTAGGTGAATGCATTAAGTGTGGAGGTGACAGCTTGCTCTGGGCTTGTCCCTTCCCAAAATTATCCTTAGTATGCCAAGGACGAAGAGGTCCTCGGCGTGGATCAAAAAAAGAGTCTTTCCCTAATTTAGCCTCGGATGGTCATCCTTCCTCGGCATATGCCTTGGGCCTACTACACGATGGGCTGAGGCTATCAGGCCCACGGACCCCACAATTATTATTATTATTATTACTATTATTATTATTATTATTATTATTATTATTATTATTATTATTATTATCCCATTGACCAAAAACTTGCTAGCCTAGAATTTCAAAAGATTTGATGCACATAACATTTCTTTTAACACTTTCCTCATTGAGTGTACTTTTTGACCCCCATGAAAAGCTTCTCTCCTTATGCTAATTTTTTTCCCCCTTCACTCACTCGCGAGGAAAAGTTAAAAAAAAAATCAAAAAAAAAAAAATCATAGCTAACATATATACTATACATTAATAAATATAATAAGAGGGGGAAATGTTAGATCTAGAGAGCCTTTGCTTTAATGAGTTTATGCCCCACGACCAGAAATCACGTTTTGAATATACTTTTAAGGGACAATGAGATGAGGTCACTTCCTTAATTCTCTCCCTCATTGCTTTGACACCCATTCGTGGGGTCCAATTAGGTTCTTTTGCTGATGATTAATTAAACACACTCTTTCAGTCCTTGACCGCATTCATTTGATGTAAATATGATACTATAATTTGCTTTGTGAATTCCAATTAGCTTAACAAATAAATTATTTTATTAGAATAATAGATTTATGACTCAACCATGTCATTAAAAGAAAAAAGAAAAAAACCCAAGTGCTTTAAAAAAGAACCCTATTCTTAAGCTTAGAGCTGCATTTGAAGAGGGATTTATTTTATTAATTAAAGTGACAGAGAATGAGTTTTAGCATGAACAGTTAAAAAACTGCATAAATGAAGTTTAGTAAATGCCAATGGCCCGTTTGGTATGTGTGTTTAAATAACAGTTTTCAATTTTTTTGAAAATATGTATGGATGAAAAAATGTGAGAAAATACATGTAATTATTTAAAAACTGAAAACATGTGTTAAAATATATGTACTAAACGGGCCCCAAAATTTCCCTTGATTTGGTACGTACGTAGTTTCAAACATCACTTTAAAAGCCAACGGAACCTTTTTATGAAGTTTGAATGTAAGATTTAAGCATAGTTTAATGAACAAAGTTTCTCTCCAAATTAGTTTGGAGAGAAACCTTATAAACTCATCATATATGAAAATCTAACCGTTATTTTGCATGTTCTTATTACATCCTTAAGACTTACAAAATTTCAAGAAAATTAAAGATCAATTGATATATCATCAAATAAATGTTATAATTTCAAGTTTTTGTAATCTAAAGTTGTATATAAAAAATAAGTTAATTGATCAAATAGTAAATAATATCCGATTTGAGTGGAATTTGATATGCATGTTAAGAACATAAGTATCATGAAATTCAAAAGTTAGATTTTCAAAATTTACACTAAAAAAAGAAATATATGAAAAGTTTGAAGAGTTTTTCTCCAAACTAATTTGGAGAGAAACTTTGTTCTAGTTTAATCTTACTCTATCTGTCATTCCAAAGTTTCACAGCTCATTCTTTTTCTTGTTGCATGCTCGATCGTGAGTTTCTATAATAAATAAATAAATAAATATATATATATATATATAATATTCTTATGTATTTAGAGAGAGAGAGAGAGAGAGAGAGAGATTAGTCAATGTAGCATTGTATAAAGTTTTCTAGAGCATAATTAATCCATGTACGATGTACCTATATTGACTAGCCGCAAGAATTTTTATCCAATAAATAAAATCTCTTATTATAGCTCAAAAATATTTTTCTTTTTTCTGACAAGTGGAGTTGTAATAGTCTGGTAACTAAGTGGCACTGTCAGATTCTCCATTAATGAAAACAATGGTGTAATAGTTCACTTAAAAGAAAAAAAAAATGTGTGTGTTGGGCCCATTTCAGAGCAGTGAAAGGAAAGAATCATTCAGAAAGGATATGGAGAAGTTTAGGCCCATCATATCTTTTGTCCATGCCCAAAGTTTGAACCATCAGAGATCGTAGTATTGCCTTTTGGATAGAATGAATTTGGTCAGCCTCGTAGGCTTTTAAAGTTGAAACCCACCATCTAGCCTTGAAGCTAGAAGGCTAGAACATGAACAATTAGATACAATGGGCCACTACATTGTTTATGGCCCATTATCATTTTGATTTGCACAGACTCGTTGGTTTTTAAGTTTCTATTGTTTCAAGTAAGTTTTCTATGTCCATGATTAAAAAAGGTTAAGGCACCCTCGACATTTCTGTATGAAATAGGGTTTTAGTAGTAAACTTTTTGCAAAAAAAAAAAAAAAATAATATATAATATATATATATATATATATATAAATCAGCTCACTAGGTAATGACCATTAAAAATGGTAGCTCCACCAACAGGCCTCTAATAGCCGAGCAACAGACCATGGACCTCATCTTTATCACAGGTTATCTTCTTCTTTCTTCCTTTTTATTGGAGTAATTTCAGTTCGCTCAATTGATATAGTCGTCAAAAAAGAGGTTTAGATTATTTAGGATTCTAATCCTGCTTACATCAGAAAAATCAACTAGTGTCTTGACCTAATGATAAAAATTAATCATCTCAAATAATAATAATAATAATAATATCATGACTTGATGATAAAAGACCCATCATCATAGAGTAAATGTCATTGATTGAAATTCTATCATTAAAAAAAAAAAAAAAAATCTTTTGTGGATAATTCTATAGTTAAGGGAGGAAAAATTTAAACCTTGACATCTCAATCAGAAGCACCAAAAGATACCAGTTGAGATACAATGTTGTCGGCATCTTCATCTTCTTCTTTTTTCAGGGTTGTAGGGTAAACTGTAAAGTTCTTGTCAAATAGCATTTAGTGTGTGATTAATCCTAGGCGTTAGCATTAGATGTTGAGGTGAGTGAGCACGTTTTTGGTACAAAAATCTACGTCGGCCATCTCATCTTATTGAAAAATGGAAGGCTCATGGCTTGTTTACTGCCCCAATCTTGTGGCCAAAATTTGGACTTTGTAGTCGGCTTATTCCTTCATGCTAGTGGGCCTTGGCCTGCTAAGATCCATAGTCCACTGGGCCTTTAGATTTAGACCCTCCATCCTCATCTATTATTTTTTTTTTTTTTTTTTTGAAAGAAACTCATCTATTAGTTAGGTCAAAACTTGTATTGTAACATAAGAAACGCATTTATCTTTATTTTATTTTTTTAGGTCACTTTCCCGATTTTCTAAATTGTACATGTAATATCTGAAGCTTTTTGGAAAATTTTCTATAATTATTACTCATGCTTTATAAACTCATGAACTTAAAACATTATTTACTGTAATTTGTCAAAAAGTTTACTATTATATATATATATATATATATATAATTGTTATTTCCCATGATTATCATTTCACTATTATTGCCATGATTGATTCTGGTGCTGATAAGAATTGTATCCAGGAAGGATTGATTCCTTCAAAATATTTTGAAAAATCAACTGAAAGATTGGTTTCTGCTAATGGTTTTCAAATGAGGATTAAATATGAATTGAATAATGTTCATGTTTGCCATGATAATGTCTGTTTCAAGATTCCCTCTGTTCTGGTCAAAAATATGACTGATATAGTGATTCTTGGTTTGCATTTTATAAATGCTTTGTATCATTTTCTTGTTGAACATGATGGAATTACTACTGATCCTTTTGGACAGAAAGTAAAATTAAAATTTGCTTCAAAACTTGAAATTGATATCAATGATGCTTTGAATTTGTCTTATGATTTTCCTACTAATATATCTGTTCATGATCCACGGATGAGTTTATATTCCACAGGCAATTTTGAAGGTAATACTAGTAGTGCTAAATTGTCAACTATTACCAATTGTCCTAATATTCTCAATGATCCTTTGCAGGAATCCGGCAATGATGCATGGATAAATAATATTTATATTTATACCACTAGTAAATGGATTATTATGGTTCCCTCCTCCTTCGAGAAGAAAAATAAGGGAAAAACTCCTGTATAGGACTATTCTCAAAACAAAAGGCTCCTAGCAGGACAACCTTTTGAAATGCATGAAGGCGCATCTTTTGGGGTAAAACCCAGTGGATCAACTTCCCTTTAGGAATTTGTCTCGGCAATGATGACATATTCCAGTGGTGATATGATGATTGCTTTGCAAGAAGTTTTATCTAAAATATTACAACTCCACAATGAAACATATTCAAAACTTCCAGATTCTATTAAACTTGTTTTTGATAACCTTCAAGCCTCTTTTACCAGAAACCACCATAACCTATTCCAACAAACCCTTCAAGCACTCCAAATTCACTTTGTTAACATTACTGTCCAAAAAGAGGCTTATATGAGCCATTATGTTGACCCTTTTTCAGAAAATAATCTGAGCCATTATGTTGACCCTGTTTTAGAAAATAACCTTGCTCCACAAAATGAGGCTTTTACAAGCCACCTTGTAAATTTTGAAGATTGTTCAGAATAACCTTGCTCCTATCTTTGCAAATATTAGAATAACCTTGTAAATATGTTTTTTAAATTCTGAATAACCTTGCTCCTCATTTATATATATATCATGTCGGCCTAACCAGCCCGGCCCATAGCAGCCAAGCCCAGCCCAGAAAATCGAAATGTGGAGAAGTTTCTAGAATGTCTAGGAAGTAAATGTTCTGATGAGTGTCCGTGACAAATGGCAGAAACTTCTTACAAGCTTCATCAAAGACCGACATCAATACACACAAAAAATATCTATTGTCTCTAGAAGTTTCCTATCCACCGCCATAAAAATCCCGTTCCCTCTCTCCTCTGCTTCCCAAAGCTATGGCAACCATGTCAAACACTCAAAAGTCTCACTTTTTTTAAGTTCCAACACTAACCCACTTCACAAAACTCTCTCAAAAACTCTTATTTTACTTCACTTCACAACAATACCAATTCACCAGACTCTCTGAAATTTCACTCAATACTCTGTCTTCGTGACTCTAAAGCCTCAAAATTTCTCACTTTTTTAAAGTTTTGACACAACACCCAATTCAGAAAGCTCTCTCAAAAACTCAAATTTTGCATCAAATTCACCACAAGACTCTGTTACTGTTCCTGTTTCGATCCTAGAGAAAACAGAGCAATGGAGGGAGTGATTGTTAAGGAAGAAGAAACGGTGACGTACGGTGTTGGATCATCGTCCTCTTCATCTTCGTGCATTTCACCGCAACCAATGGAGGGGTTACACGAGGTGGGCCCTCCTCCATTTCTGACCAAGACCTTTGAAATGGTGGAAGACCCAGCAACTGATTCGATCGTGTCGTGGAGCACAGCTCGCAATAGCTTCGTTGTTTGGGACTCTCACAAATTCTCCACCACCCTTCTTCCTCGCCACTTCAAGCACAGTAATTTCTCAAGCTTCGTTCGCCAGCTCAATACATATGTAAGTATCCCTGTATCCCCGTGCTAAAGTTGCGATCTTTCTTGCATTGTTGTGCAACGATTTTGCAAAATTACATCAGGGTTTGCTTTGTCTAGCTCTGTTCTGCTTTCTTCATTTTGCTACTATTGCAAATCCCTGAACTGTTTGAATATTTTGATGGGTGTGCAAAATTTTTCTTTGATTCAAAGTATTTTTAACTTTCTGGGGGCTTAAATCGAATGATTTATTCAGATACTTCACAATTGGGTAATAGTGAATAAGTGTTTTGGTAGTTTGGCTTGGCCGCATGTTCATTCTGATGAGTTGATCAGTCTCAAGTGTGCGTTTCCCTTGTTTGAACTATGTTTGGTTTGCATGTGCTATTGCTAGTATTGCTCAATTATCAGATCGCACTCTAAGGCTATGAAAATTTTCGTCTTAACGTTTTGAATTATCTATAATGCATTTGCATTCTACTGAATGCTAGTTTTGATCCTAATTGAATGTTAAACATCAAGCACTGCCTCTCTTTCTCTAGAAACTTCTAGAACTTCACACAATCTCTCTTTCTAGAAGTTTCTCTCTAATTCCGGACATTTCGCTCTTGCTCTCTTTTCGAAATTCTCTCCAAGATAGTTTTCATATTTTCTGTAGAATCTTCTCTGCACTAGTGAATTTCAGCCACAAATTTATAAGGTGTCTAGAAGGTTGGAGAGAGGCATTAATTTAATGCAAATAAAAAGGAAAAACTAGAAGCTTCAAGTTGGTTTCCTATCCAACATACATCTAATATAAATAGATGTAATGAGGTGAGTGAGAGACTTGTGAAGTGTGAAGTAAGAGTGTCATAAAGCACTAAGTGAGAGATGTGTGAAGATGTATGAGGTGGTGAAGTGTGTGCCATAGGTAGCAAGTGTGTAGAGTGAAATAGAGTCAAGAGCTAGTGTGTTTAGGGGTCTAAAAGTGAGGTGTGTGTAAGTGTATTTGGTGAGAAAGTGCCATGTTTGCAGTGTTTAGTTCAACTGTTTAGTGTTAGAGCTTCCGCTAACTCAACATTGAATTCAGTGTTTGCACACTTCTCATCGTAGAAGTTGGAGCCTTGTGAGAATTTGGTGTGTGCACGCCTACTGTATGATGTTTTGAACATAGAGAATTTTTTTTTTCTTTTTATCTGGTTAATGAAATTTGGACCTGATTTATATCTTCTGTTTCACTTGTTCAAAATTACAGCTATGTCAAGTTAGATTTTGTCTGATTTTGTTTTTTCCATCTTAAGTTCTTAACTTTATTTCTTGGTTAATCGTTCATTTGAGTGTCCTGCTGTCTAATTTATCGCTGGTTTGAATTGCTCACACGAATTTGATTTTATATTTCTTTATTTTTGGTTGTGAATTAATATTTTACTTAGGTTTCTGCTAATTGAAATGTGACTTAAATAATTTATTGAAGGTTTCATTTGATTAGTCTTGGTTGGCAACTTGGCCATACCAGCTACATCTTTTTTTTTTTTTTTTTTTTTGGGGGGGGGGGGGGGGGTGTAAATTTCAAGGCTTTCTGATCACTTTTAATGGTGTAATTGAATGCAGGGTTTCAGAAAGGTTGATCCTGATCGATGGGAATTCGCAAACGAAGGGTTTCTGGCAGGGCAAAAGCATCTATTAAAGACCATCAAAAGAAGAAGACATGTCACACAGGGTACGCAACAACAAGGAGGAGGAGCTTGTGTTGAATTGGGACAATATGGGTTAGAAGGTGAGCTTGAGATATTAAAGAGAGATCGAGGCTTGCTAATGGCCGAAATTGTGAGGTTGAGGCAGCAACAACAGAATTCAAGAGAACAAATGATTGCAATGGAGGATAGGTTACAGAGCACAGAGAGGAAACAGCAACAATTAATGAATTTTCTTGCTAAAGCACTCAATAACCCATCTTTTATCCAGCAATTTAGTCAGATGAGTGCTCAAAGAAGAGGATTACAGGGTGTAGAAATTGGACGGAAGCGTAGACTTACTGCAAGCCCAAGTGTGGAGAATTTGCAAGAAGAAGACGTGTCTGTGTTGGCAGGCAGTAACCAAGTTGTGGACTTTACAAGCCAAGAGCAAGAAGAAATGGCAACTATGGAAACATTTTTCTCAGCTGCCTTGGACAATGAATCAAGCAGTGATATCAATGACCCAATTGCAAGTTCAGTACCCACAAGAAGTGGTACCAATTTGGATTCTGTCAATGAGACCATATGGGAAGAACTATTGAATGAAGATCTAATCACTGAAAATCCGGAAGAAGAAGCTGTGGTAGGTGATAAGTCGGAAATTGATGTGGAAGTGGAGGATTTGGTCGCAGAACCTGATGACTGGGGTGATGATTTCCAAGACCTCGTCGATCAAATGGTTATCTCAGGTCGATGCCGTGACCAACCCCATATATGAGATGATGATGTTGTGGTATTTTTGTATGTTTGTGTTGGTCTCTGCAACTCTATTCATGTTAGCCTCATAATAGGTATGTGTTGAAAGCTCCAGTTTGGTCATTATGTTACTTTTGCATATTTGTTCTCTGGGTGATAAATATATGGTTTCTTATGCAGCAGGGATGGTGAGAGTTGCAAAGAGGCCAACACATTTTGCTCTTCTTCTGTATCCTTTAATGATAATTTAATCATCCATATATTTTTCCTGTGAAACTTAGGAACAGTTATTTAGGTTCTGTACTTCAGGTTCCCAATAGAATTCAATCACAAGGTTATATTGACCAATGAACCACATGATTGAATTCAATTGTTATTGTTCTTTGAAAAAGGTAACATTGTTTTTGTTGCATCAGTAACCATGTGGTTGAATTTTTGTTGTATTAGTAGTCATGTGATTGAATTTAGTTGGGGAACATAAGGTATAGCATCTAAGGAACTATACTTAAGGCTTGCCCATTTTATAATACCTTCTAGTGTGCTTTGAATCTGTTCACAGGCTTATGATTTGTTGTTTATGTTCTGCATTTTGCAGGCAGTCTAGCCAACGGAAATTTGTATAAGGAGGGCATTAAGCATTGACTCATTCCCAAGCTACAGCTACAGTTTCTGCTGTATATATGCACGTTTGATACCTTGCTAAATTATCGTGGCTGGGAAGTTCCAATTCATTAATTTATATATGTAGATATCAACTACGCATAGAAACTTCATCCAAGTAGATGTTAGCTATGTACAGAAGTACTCAAACGTTTTTTGTCATTTTTCTCCTCGGATGTAGATATGGACTTCTTGTTACTGGTTTGTTATATGGCTTGCATTACTATTATTTATGTTGTTAATGAGCTGTTCTCGGTTTCTGAATGTAGTCTCTATTTTTGCTGGCTGACTAATATGGCTTTATCAGTTTCTCTTACAGAGTTATAATGTGTTTCAGCTCATTGCTTGGTGCATAATGGCTATAAGGTCTGTGCGTATTTGGCCAAGCTGCAATTAAGGATTTATATTCTTCTTGGTAAGTTTAGACTCATAACTCGTTAGAATAAGCACTACAAACACATTTTTATTTTTGGGTTGACTGTGGCCCGGATACCCTGTGAACTAAGAGGCATCTGTATGCAAGTTGGTTTAGCTTTCTGCAACCAATGGACAGGAAAGTTTGGTCTTGATGCATTTTCCCTAGTGTGTTACAGATTGTAAGAGGCTGTGGAATCCATACACTATAAAAAGGGGAAAAAAAGAAAAAGAAAAAAAAAAAGCAACAACAACATGTATGATGTATAAGAAACTTCTCCTATGAAGCCTTTCTTTTTTTTCCCTTTCTATGGCTGTGTGGATTACCATCTGGCCAAAATTATTCTGGTACCATTTCTTGTGCTCAACTGAAACTTTATCTGATGAAACTTCTGATTTGTTTAGTTGGATAGTGATGCCTTCTGTATGTAGTTAGATTATGTTCAATTCGTTTTTTTTTTTTTTTTTTTTTTTTTTTTTTTTTTTTTTTTGGGGTGGGGGGTGGGGGAATAAATGATGAATTAATCTTTAATTCTGTAAATCTTGAACTTGCCCGTAGCTATATTAATGAAGGAGACTAGGATGGGCCCCGTGGGATAATGAAGGAGACTAGAGAAATAGTCTAGAGATCATATAATTCTTTGTTATAAAAAAAAAAAAAAGCCTTTTGGTTTTTGGGATGATGAAGGAGACTAGGATGGGTCCTATGGGTTTTGTCACAAGTAGACATGAATGACAGAAAGAGCTAGGTGTTCAATCTGGACCTGTGAAGTGTAAAAATATGGAACTAATAAAATAAGGGAATTAGTAAATTATAAAAGAATTGAATAGAGAAAAAGGTTCTCTTAATCTCCTGTAGAGTAGAAGACATCTTGCTAGAGCTTCAGTTCTAAACTTCTAGTGATTATGGATTGCAGCAGACTGAACTAACACATGCACATCAGGCCTGTTTGCTTGGATTGATGGAAAATATGGAAATGATAATTAAAAAAATTAAGAGGGAAGAAAATATTCTTATTTTGCTTCTTGTCTGTTTCGTACAGAGGACAAAATACATATAAAAATTTCATTTGTTTCGAAAATATGTATGAATTTACTATTATGCTTTTATTATATAAGGCTGGTGGGGGTAAAAATGTGATTTGATTAATGCATGGCTTGCGAGCAGGCTTTATAATAGGTTAAGGCACATGTCCATCCTTGTATAAGGAATAAAGCTTTTGGTTTTGGACATCTAGAATAATGGCAAGCTTGAGTTTTGTTCTTATTCGGAAATTAGAACAATCTGGTTTTGTATCAATTTTTGGAAATATGTTGACTAAACCAGATCCAAGAACTTTCACCTCCATACAATATTCCTTCAAATTTTCCATTCATGAGTTAGTTTGTCATGTGAGAATGTGAGAAAATAAAAAAGATACAAATAAAGATAGTAGGCCTGACTCATCAAAAAAAAAAAAAAAAAAAAA
>NW_027069916.1:8486-13001 GCF_002906115.3 Quercus suber | reverse complement strand
ACACACAAAGTAAAACACAGCTTTTCCCCCTCTCCAACTTTCCATAAGAACAAAATCAGTGAGTATGAGCACCTTTTTCTGATGAATTTTACCCTTTCAATTTATATAAGAGAACAAAAAGTGCTCACCTTTTCTATAACAAATTGGCCCAATATAAGCACTTCAAGGATCTTCCTCCAGTCCCAGGACATCTACAGCAAGCATAAGATGGTTGAAGACTATATGTGACTTAATTTAATTTCACGATGTAGTTTACAAATCATACAATTTGGAATACCTTTACAAGGACACTTATTGTAAATAACCCAAAAACAGCACCAGATGCCCCAACAGATACTGTATTCCTTGGTAGAATCAGCCAAGAGACAAGGTTTGCTCCAACACCCGTAAGAATATAAGAAAGCCACAATGCAAAATTCCCTTCCTCTTCTTCAACGAGCTTTCCTATTTGAGGAAATATGTGACTGTCAAATTTTGATTTATCATTCTAGAGCACCCTTGTCAACAATCACTAACTAGAAAAAAGAGTAATTAAGACCCTCACCAAAAATATACAAGAAGAAAAGGTTGCTTGAAAGATGATTCCTGAAAATGACACAAGGCAATAGAGTAAAAGGGCTAAAGTAAGAGGGCAGGACAATAGGCAAAATCTGTCTTTCATGCAACCTTCAAAAACATATAGTTCTCACCAATTGGCATGGCAAAACATTGCGGTCACGAACTGATACCAAGCAGGCCAATTGTGGTACAAATATAGACTTCTAATGCCACGAACCTAGCAAAAAAAAAAATTTGTGTCAGATTGACTGTCTGTATTATGTTATACAAGAGAACTAGCAATGAATCATATAACTATAACAGATATAAAAAAATTTCCCCTGAGGACATAAGTATATCCATTTGGCATCATAACATCCTACAGGAGTTGAAGATACAGCCTCCAAACGTAGCAAAATTTAATAAATCTGCTAAAAATACAAATAAATCCATGGCTAGAAGCCAGAAGAAATCAGTACCTGAAACAAGTGATCTGCCACATATATTCCAATATTAAGAAGTATGATCCAGAATATCCCATTTACTCGTTTCTCAGGCTTTCGTCTCTCCTCTGGCTTCCCAAGTTCCAGCTGTGATATCATATCTAACAAACATAATTACAAGGTTGCTTAAACAGTTCTATTACCTACATATGAAACTGCATGAACTTAAATCCAGCAGGAAGGCAATGACAAAAACCACAGTCCCCACGAGCATTAAGGTGAAGCTCTAAATTCCCCCCATTAGCAAATTCATAAATATCACATCATAAACTTTGGACCTTTGGTTAGAACTTACAAATCGCTTTTCTTGCTTTCAAGTTTTCATCAAAAGCAAGAAAAAATACCCCAAATATGCTTTGGAAGAAAAAAGTATACTTCAATTATGTATTACAATAAGCACTTACTAACTTTTCATACTTTTTTATGTACTTTAAATACCCATTACCCACCACACCAAGTGTTTGTAAAAAGTCCTAAGAGAAGCAAAAGCAGTAAATGAAATTATTTCAATAAGAGGGGAGGCGATTTACCTGATCCATTCATCTTGCACAGTAAGCTGCGAGATGGAGCGGCAGAGGAGAGAGGGTGAAAATGAAGGATTTGATTGGGTTTGGTGAGAGTTTGATGAGTGTAAGAGAGAGGATGAGAAGCAAAGGTTGGAGATTTGGTTGGACGAGGAAAAGAAGCCAAGGGCATGAGTTTACATGAATAAGAATTATAGGGTCCGAGGCCGAGAGTTCGGAGTTGGAGTTGCTGAAACTGTAACTGTCCCATTGTTGTGGATTTTGGAGGGAACTGTGAGAAGTCTTAACTGTAGACAAGTCTCGTTTTATATAAACGTAGAACTCTTCTCCACCTCAAGAGTGCCCATCTCACTCCACGTCCTGCCTTTAACAAGAAGGCATTGTTGGAGTTATTTTGACTAGTAATGCTAGGAAGGCATAAAAATGAATAATTTTGTTTATGCAATCATTCCACATGTTGTGAGTTAGTGAGCGGTGAAAGTGTATCTTTATATGACCTATCATTACATAATCATTAATCACAACTTATCACGTTAACGAGTTGTGGTATAAAATTATGTATTTTTATGTGTACATAACATTGCCCTATTTTGACATGAGCGATGTCTATTCACACACCAAAATATACACATAGGTATACACAAAGGGCACACGGCTAAATAAAATAGTAAAATATGATACAATTAGCTAGTAAGCATTTTTCATATTATCTAGAAATAAGCCAATCAAATGACCTAACACTTACAAGACTCAAGTTCATTCTCTCTCTCTCTCTCTCTCTCTCTCTCTCTCTTTGCCAACTTATGGTTCTTGAAGAGCATGGGTAATGGAGGTTAGGTATGTTCTTGAAGAACACGGGTAGGCTTTAGTGATAATGGAAGAGGTTGGCTTAGCCGAAGACACAACCCTCTCCTTCTCCCAAGGGTCCAACTGAGCTTTTAAAAAGATGGACTATTATGGTCTAGTCAGGCTTCTAGCTTAAGGGAATGCAATGGGAAAATTGAAAATAAACATTTGAATTTTGGGTGTTCTTGGTTTTTTTAAAGGGAAATTGAATGATAAAATCTATATTGATATGATAAAACAATCTTTCAACTTCACCATCACTTTCCCCCAAGCATTCACAATGTTACACTATTTAAGTTTTGATGATAAATTGAAATAGTGTTTCTAAGACATGATTTTTGTATAACATGAATAAAATTGTATTTCATTTTTTCCTTAATGGTGGATGCCTATATCCAAACTTCTGTATGAATTGAAATAGTGTTTTTAAGACACAATATTATTGAGATTTTGTGTTAGGGATATATAAATATGAAATCATATTTTTAAAACACAAATTATAAATAACATGAATAAAATTATATTTTTGCCTCAAACCAGATGGGACAAGAGACTATGGGAGTGTTTGATAGAGTAGTTTGAAAATTGTTGTTTGTAGTTTTTTGAAATGCGTATGGGTGAAAAAGTGTGTTGAAAACTTGAAATGCGTGAAATGCTGTTTAAAAACTAAAAAATGTTGTTTGAAAATACAAACCAAACGGGCCATATATGTTATAATTATTAGACAATTCCAACTAAATTCAAATCTATGTTGAAACAGTTTTTTTTTTTTTTTTTTTTTAAAAAAAACCTATGTTGAAAGTCGAAACAACTTCTAAAATAAATCTATGTTAAAACAATATCGTTTTGAACACATTAAAAAATAATTTAAGATTCTTTATTATTATTTTCCGATAAAAGATTCTTTCTTAATCTATGGATAAGGAGGATGTGCACTGCACTGCAGAAACTTTTGGCAAATTCGTTCATTTTAGACGTCACGGGCTCGGTAAGACTTGGAGAAAGTGTATTTCAAAGTCTGACGTGGTTAAATTTGATTGGACAATAGACCTCCCTTTACGTGGATCTCTTAAAAGGGTGCCAAATCTCGTGTCTATGACACATTCCCATATTTTACCCATTTCAAAAATATTTACTACTACTTGCTACCACCAAAAATACTAAACTCACAGCACGTTCACCACACTATAGCTCGTCACTAAAACCAATAGAATTTCGCCACGTATTGAATCTCAATTCAAATTTTGCCAATTTCTCACAAAATTACAATTCTAATTGGCTGTCACCAAATTCTACGTAACCGAAATGTCCACTCGTCGTTAATCTAAATCCCCCACCTGTTTAACCAGCTCTTTTATTAACATGCTCAAATTTCCGTTTCCTTTTTTGGTAAAACCCTAATCTCTTCATTTCATTTCATCAAAATCTGAATCTCTCTCTCTCTCTCTCTCTCTCTGTCTCTCTCTCTCCTCGGTGGTCTCTCCGATCTGCGAGAAAAAGCAAAACGCTAGAAGATATCTGAGCCGCCGCCGACGACGACGACGAACAGTACGGCCATTTCTAATCTCATTTCAATTTCGACATTTTATGTTATTTGTGGTTGAGATTTTGAAAATTGGGTTTCTTTGATGCGAAAGCGAAAATTCAATTAGGTTTTTGAGCGCAATTCAGATGAATCTTTGTAATTCTAAGGTGTTTCGATTTGATTTTTTTTTTTTTTTTTTTTTTGTAGGTTTTGTGATCGCAGAGGAAAGGTTTTGGTTTTTAATCTGATCGGAATTTTCAGTCAAATTTTGCGATTTTAGAATAAGATAACGATGAAAAGTGTTGAGCGAATTGCGAATGTAGCTTTAGCAGGTTGGTTTTTTTTAACCTAATTATCAATTGCTTTTATTTAAAGAGTGAGACTTTATGGTATTGTTCAAACTGCAATGGAATTTAGGTTCTTGAGGCTGATTGTTTATTGGGTAAAGATTGAAAATTCTTGCGGTTCTTGGATTGAATACTTTTCTTTTCATAAGAAAATGGGTATTCCGTTTTTGTTAAAATTGTGTTTGTGTGTAAGCACATGCATACAATGGCTTGAATTTCAAAAAAAAAAAAAA
>NW_027069916.1:0-2610 GCF_002906115.3 Quercus suber | reverse complement strand
AAAAAAAAAAAAAAAAAAGTTAGGAACACAATAAATGTCACGATATTTTCTCAATACCTTTATTTTAGCTATGGTGGGCCCTAGTATGATATTTTATAATTTTATTTTAGAGTAATAATACATCCACAACATTTTTATAACAAATCCTAAGTAGTAAATTATTATTGGTTTTTAATTAGGACAACCACTTTAAACTATGCATTAAAAACAAAAACTAGCAGAAGAAAATTGTGTGTGAAACAGTGAATTTTTGCTCACTAAATTTGACTAAACCAAAAAAAAAAAAAAAAAAAAAAAAAATTCTAGGAACACAATAAATTGTCACAATATTTTCACAATACGTTTATTTTCAGCTGTGGTAAGTTTCGGTCTGATATATTATTATTTATTTTATAGAAATGATATCTCCATAACAAATTCTAAATGGCAAGTTGTTATTGATTTCAAAATGGATCCACGACTGATATCACTTTTTTATCCATCAATAGTAGCTTATTTATGATTTATTGTGAAATTAATGTGAAAATGTTGTGGACTTAGAATTTTTATTTATTTGATCTATAAGAATCTGAGATCTCAACAAGTGTTACAACATTTTCACAAAACATTTATTTTCAATTGTGATTGATTACAGTTTCATATTTTATTATTTTAGTTCGACCTATAAGAAATTAACTCCTTAATAATTGTGAAATTTGTTGTGTCAGTATAACAATATATACGCCAACTCATATAAATATTAAAAAAAAAAAAAAGCACAAACCAATGACTGAAGGAAAAAAAAAATCCAATGAAGTGATAAACAATGCATATTGAATAAACCAAAAAATACTGTAGCTTTTATACATTAACACAATAAGTGTTACAACATTTTTACAATACATTTATTTTCAGTTGTGGTTGATCATAGTTTCATATTTTATTATTTTATTTCAACTTATAAGAAATTGACATCTCAATAATTGTGAAAATATTGTGAAATTTGTTGTGTTAGTATAACAATATATATGCCAGCTCATATAAATATTTTTTAAAAAAATAAGTAGAAACTGCTAAGTAGAAAAAAAAAAACACACACACACACACACTATAGCTACTGTAGTTACAATACCAATTGAACAAACCAAAAAAGCACTGTAACTACTGTGGATTTGCGCATTCGTGCTTTGTATATATAGAAATATATAGAAGCCTATCCATACACTCTCCCTTTCCTAAAATTGGACACAAGGAAATAATATCCTTCAATGTTAGAAATCCCTCAAATGCTAGAAGGAGAAGAAAAGGCAAGTAAGAGAAGAGAGGGTTGAGAATTCGATGGATAGGGTTAGGGTTTTGTTTAAGGGTCCGACAATGTTTGACATTTTTAAGAAGTCTCAAATTTTGATCCTAGCAGGCTAACACTACTATGTCCATGAGTCCATAAGCTCCTCAGTGCCACTCAAGTGACTCCCTGTGCTGTGACTATGAATGTTTGTTTTTCAATTAAAACATAATTTGTATTTTCTCACTGCTATGGTGCCATTAATGTTAGTTAAGACTTGAGACTTGAGACCTTACTAATTAAGTATTCTCCATCTATCAAGTTATACATACAAGAGCATTCACATCAGTCCGTAATATTAGAAAAATGTGTAGAATTTACACTGTTTTGCCTAAAAATAACTCACATCAGTCCGTGTAAATTTACATTGACACTATTCATTTTATATTTAATTGTTTATACTTTCTTTACTTATCTCGAGGATGAAAGAAAATAGTGGATGCTGGTTTTGTGTGTGAAGAAAAAAAAACAATTAAAAAATCAAGAAAATTTGATATTTTAATAAAATAGAGTGTAAAATAGATACAGAAGTGTTATAAAAAATAAGTATGTAAAAAAAAAAAAGATTCTTATGCTAAATAGACAGGAATTTTTGCACTATGTTAGTTTTTCTACAAAACACACCTATTAATTTGGGATACATATCCTGCGCAATATTGGCACGTGAAATACATGAAACACTTCATCTATGGCATTAGCACCTCACTCACACAGTGCCTAAAAACATAGGATATATAACATTGTGTTTGGGAAAGGGGGGAGGTGGAGAGAAAATGAGATAAAAGAAGAGAAGATTGTCCATTTCCTCCATTTGGTTGCTCAAGGAGAGAGAAAAATAAGGGATAAAAGTTCCATCGGCCCCCCTTTTTCCAATCATCCAATTTTGGGTGAAATTGAAGGGAAAACCTGACACTTTGAGCAATTAAAAGTTAAAATCTGAACCACCACTCACCCTTGGCTTTGGCGCAATGATCCTCCATTTGGTTGCTTAAGGAGAGAAAAATAAGGGATAAAAGTTCCATCGCCCCCCTTTTTCCAACCATCCAATTTTGGGCAAAATTGAAGAGAAAACCTGACACTTTGAGCAATTCAAAGTTAAAATCTGAACCACCATGCACCCTTGGCTTTGGCGCAATGATCACTTCACAAGTATAAGTGCTTGCAGGGTGTGGGAGGTAAAGGCTAAAATTCAAGTCTCTAAAAAGGGGTTTTACACACATATACACTTAAATTTGACTAGAGTAGAATTTTCATCTTATATAAAAAAGAATATATATATATATATA
>NW_027069915.1:535371-626691 GCF_002906115.3 Quercus suber | reverse complement strand
AAATAACCCAAAACCTCTATAATTACCAAAAATACCCTGAAACCTCTAAAATGACCAAAATAACTCTAAATCTCCAAAAAAACTAAAATACCCCTCAAAATATCTAAAATAACCAAAATACCACTAAAGCTATAAGATGAACAAAATACACCTGAAGCCTCTAAAATTACTAAAATAGAGGTTTGGGGTATTTTGGATGTTTCGAGGGTAGTTTCATCGAATTTGAAGGTTCTAATAGTGTTTCGGTCATTTTGTAGGTTTCAAGGGAATGTCGGTACTTTTTTAGGTTTTAGAGGTGCTTCGTTAATTTTTTGATTTTGGGGCTATTTCGGTAATTTTCTAGGTTTCGGATGTATTTCAGTCATTTTAAAAAAAATTGGTGGCATTTCGGTCATTCTTTTAGGTTTAGGGCATATTTTTATCATCTTATAAGTTTAAGGTCATTTTGGTCATTTTTTAGGTTTAGGGGAAATTTCGATCATTTTTTAGGTTTCCAGGGGGCATTTTGGTCATTTTCTAGGTTTATGTGGTATTTTGGTTAATTTTTCGGTTTTGGGGGTATTTTGATTAGTTTTTAGGTTTTGGAGGATATTTCGGTCATTTTTTAGGTTTAGGAGGTATTTTTGGTCAATTTTTAGGTTTTTGGGTTTATTTTGATCATTTTTAGGTTTTAAGGATATTTCAATCATTTTTTAGGTTTAGGTGGTATTTTGCTAAATTTTTAGGTTTTGGGGATATTTTGGTCTTTTATAAGTTTTTGGGGTATTTTGGTCAATCTATAGATTTCGAGGGTATTTTAATCATTTTTTAAGTTTCAAAGGTGAACGGTTTTTTAGACCCCTTAAAACACACAGATTGCGTAGCCTAGATTAATTAGCCAAGTTGTTACTTAGTCAAATTAAGCAATTCTAGGTTAAAACAATCCAAACAATCATATCAAGATATAATGCAGCGGAAAATAAATAACACAAGATATGATCACCCAGGAAACCACACGGTAAAAACCTGGGGAGGATTTGACCCACCGATCCTCAAGGCAAACCTGAATTCACTATGAAAGAATTGAAGTTCGTACAAAAGGACTACAAGCTCCCCGCTCGACTTCCTAATGCTACCCACCAGTAGAACTTCCTGATTTATATATATATATATATATATTTTTTTTTGTTTAGCAGTTATTAGTAGAACGTAGTTAGTTTAAATTTCTTTATTAGTTCTATCATTTCAGTCAAAAAAAAAAAAATCTTTATTAGTTGATTTAAATTTCTTTATTAGATAAGAAAAGAAAAGCGAGAGTTATATATTAATCTAAAACTCTGTGATTGGTTTTATATAGAATAGTGATTTTAAATTTCTTTATTAGATAAGAAAAGAGAGAGTTATGTATTAATCCAAACTTTGTGTTCGGGTTAAAACTTATCTAATACAGTATTCTTTAAAATTGAATAGATTGGATTGTTATAAAAATTTAAAGTTATTTTGTTAAATTTATTTTGGCAATAGGTGGGATAAGAATAAGATGATCCAAAAAAAAAAAAAAAATGGTGGAGTAACATTGAAAGCAAATTTTACATTGCAAATACTTTGAAGGGATAAGCATAAGTTTAAAAATCTTTATTAGTTGATTTAAATTTCTTTATTAGATAAGAAAAGAAAAGCAAGAGTTATATATTAATCTAAACTCTGTGATTAGTTTTATATAGAATAGTGATTTTAAATTTCTTTATTAGATAAGAAAAGAGAGAGTTATATATTAATCCAAACTTTGTATTCAGGTTAAACTTATCTAATACAGTATTCTTTAAAATTGGATAGATTGGATTGTTATGAAATTTAAAGTTATTTTGTTAAATTTATTTTGGTAATAGGTGGGATGAAAATAAGATGATCCAAAAAAAAAAGGTGGAGTAACATTGAAAGCAAATTTTTACATTGCAAATACTTTGAAGGGATAAGCATAAGTTTAAACGTGATAACTGATAAGCTTAAGTTTAATTTTTTTTTTTCTCATTTCAAGTTGTAAGCGTGCCGTGATAGACATCTTCTTGCTTCTGCCACTACTACCATCCACCATTTAGCAAACAAAAAATTGTGCCGTATATTATTTCTCCTCAAATATAAATATAGATATTGTATAGATATAGATATAGTTTTATTTAAAAAATAATAATTGTAGGGACTGGATTTGGGACACTTCTACAGGTTGAGAGAATGGACCCAAGCCCAGCTTGCCCTTCAATGAATTGTAGAGTGTGAGCTCAAGAACTAGGCCCTAGTAAAGGGTACAGCTGCCCTGCATGGTTTCATGTGGATTTATCAACTTAAATATGGATTGGGATGCACAATGATACTCCTCGGACTGATCTTTCGAAGCTTAATGTTCTTATTATTTCTTTCAAGGTTGATTACAAAGGTCCAGAGGGCACGGGTCATTACAGAACTCCTTAATGCTCATTTTTTCGTCCCCTTTCAGGAGAGACTCCCTACGTATATAACCTCTCTAAACTGATCCTAACCCTCCATTTGTTGATCAGTCAGGCCACCATTTGAGAGCTTGTCCCATCAGCCGCATCCCTACTCCTCCAGTGGGTTGCAGCACCCAAGCCGGCACTGTTCAGGAGTCCTGTCCTCATTAATGCGGCCAGGACGTTAGTTGAGGGCATTCAATGCAGAGGTGATAGCTCGCCTAAGGCTTGCTCCTTCGCCGTGCTCCCGTTGCCGACGCGTGGCACTGGACCCTCTCCTCCTCGGATATTCAAGAAGTCCCCTTTGGTGGGGTGTTGCTCGTGTTCTTCCGAGGTCTCGGACGCCTAAGGATGGGGCCATCCTCGGATATGTTCCTCGGGGGTCGGTCCTCGCGCTTTCGTCCTCGGACCCCTCATGCATTCTCGGCGTGGGCCTTTGGGCCTGGCTTGGAGTGGGCCAAGGCTACCTGATTTTCTGGCCCCACAATAATAATGATGTGGCAAGTTTTGTACCCCTTTGTTGAATGTTGATTGTAGATTTTCTAACCAAACCTAACATTTACAAATCAAATGGCAGAGAACCAAAGTCTGATTTATGGATTCAACAACACATCAAACCATAACAAAACCAATTACAACAAAACTTAAATCTCACCATAAAACCATAACAGAACCAACCCAAAAAAACCAGAAATTAAACATGCATAACAGAATGAACAACACATATTCATTACAAAGCAAACAAAAAATCAAAATTAAATTGCTGCAAAACCATAACAGAACAAAAGGGCCTAAAACAAAATTGGAGCAGAAAATTAGTAATTCTATAAGACCCAAAATTGTAAGCAATCTTTTTTGTATTTTCATAATCTATAAAATAGCTTGACTTGAATACCAAAAGAGACAAACAAAATCATATGAAATCAACATGTTCTCCAGAACCAAATAGGATTACAAAAATGTACCAAGCTTTAGAGGTCAAGACTTGAGCTAGCAAAGGCTATGAACAGAGAGAGCGAGACTGAGAGAAGAGGATGCTCTGCGTTTAAGCCAAAGAGAAAGGAATGAGGGCAGCGTGAAGAGAGAAGAGTAAACTTGCGTGCTGAGTTTGTGTTTGTGTCTATCGGTTTTGTTTATTTTTAAAGATAAGTATTGAGTTTTATCCAAAGAAAAAAAGAAGAGATAAGTATGGGTTTTGAAAATAGTGTTTTTAATTAATTTTTTATTTTTTAAATATTGTGTTGTGTTGATATGGAAAATTGTGGTGCCAGCAGAGGCTTCGGTTATATATATATTATATATAATATAGATTAGTTTATTAAACATTTTGAGATATTATCTATCTCTATATATAAAAAGCGCGAATGCTTAAACAGTAATGTTGTACAGTGCTTTGGTTTGTTCAACCCATGCGCACTGTTCATCAAGCCTTTTTTTTTTTTTTCTTCGCCTGTGTTGTTTGTGCTTTTTTGTCTTTTCCTTTAAATATTATTATTTATATGTGCATATACAGTTACATCAACTTAACAAATTCTTACAGTGCTTTTTTTTTTTTTTTTTTCTATAGTACACCAGTTTTGCTTGTACTCTTTTTGTCTTTCTTTAAAATTTATATGTGCATATACAGTTACATTGACACAACACATTCTTATAATATTTTCACAATTATTGAGGTATCCATTTTTTAAGGTCAAAATAAAATAATAAAATAAGAAACTGAGAATTACTACATCTAAAACTCAAAATACGTGAAGAAAATTTTTGGAATGTAAAATTTAGTGGGAGTATTTTAGAGACTACAAAATAAATATTTTAAGAATCATAAGCTTTCATTAGGGTTTAACTGAGAGAATAACAATAAGACATATTTGCTATTTTTCCAAATATTAAGGTAAAATTGCTTGATTTTAAAGTTTAAGGAGAATGCTATATCCAAACATATTTAATACAACAAATTTTGAATGACAAAATTGTTATTGTTTTAAACTGAGCTCACTACTGATATCACTTTTTATCCATAAAAATACCTTGCCACATAAAATTTGTTGTGAAATTATTGTAAAAATGTTGTGGATATAGCATTACTCCTTAAACTTTAAAAATCAAGCAATTTTACCTTAATATTTGGAAAAATAGCAAATATGTCTATTGTTATTCTCTCAGTTAAACCCTAATGAAAGCTTATGATTTCTTAAAATATTTATTTTGTAGTCTCTAAAATACTCCCACTAAATTTTAACATCCAAAAATTTTCTTCACGTATTTTGAGTTTTAGATGTAGTAATTCTCAGTTTCTTATTTTATTATTTTATTTTGACCTTAAAAAAATGGATACCTCAATAATTGTGAAAATATTATAAGAATGTGTTGTGTCAATGTAACTGTATATGCACATATAAATTTTTAAAAGAAAAGACAAAAAAGAGTACAAGCAAAACTGGTGTACTATAGAAAAAAAAAAAAAAAAAAGCACTGTAAGAATTTGTTAAGTTGATGTAACTGTATATGCACATATAAATAATAAATATTTAAAGGAAAAGACAAAAAAGCACAAACAACACAGGCGAAGAAAAAAAAAAAAAAAGGCTTGATGAACAGTGCGCATGGGTTGAACAAACCAAAGCACTGTACAACATTACTGTTTAAGCATTCGCGCTTTTTATATATAGAGATAGATAATATCTCAAAATGTTTAATAAACTAATCTATATATATATATATATATATATAACCGAAGCCTCTGCTGGCACCACAATTTTCCATATCAACACAACACAATATTTAAAAAATAAAAAATTAAATTAAAAACACTATTTTCAAAACCCAATACTTATCTCTTCTTTTTTTCTTTGGATAAAACTCAATACTTATCTTTAAAAATAAACAAAACCCGATAGACACAAACACAAACTCAGCACGCAAGTTTACTCTTCTCTCTTCACGCTGCCCCTCATTCCTTTCTCTTTGGCTTAAACGCAGAGCATCCCTCTTCTCTCAGTCTCGCTCTCTCTGTTCATAGCCTTTGCTAGCTCAAGTCTTGACCTCTAAAGCTTGGTACATTTTTGTAATCCTATTTGGTTCTGGAGAACATGTTGATTTCATATGATTTTGTTTGTCTCTTTTGGTATTCAAGTCAAGCTATTTTATAGATTATGAAAATTACAAAAAAGATTGCTTACAATTTTGGGTCTTATAGAATTACTAATTTTCTGCTCCAATTTTGTTTTAGGCCCTTTTGTTCTGTTATGGTTTTGCAGCAATTTAATTTTGATTTTTTGTTTGCTTTGTAATGAATATGTGTTGTTCATTCTGTTATGCATGTTTAATTTCTGGTTTTTTTGGGTTGGTTCTGTTATGGTTTTATGGTGAGATTTAAGTTTTGTTGTAATTGGTTTTGTTATGGTTTGATGTGTTGTTGAATCCATAAATCAGACTTTGGTTCTCTGCCATTTGATTTGTAAATGTTAGGTTTGGTTAGAAAATCTACAATCAACATTCAACAAAGGGGTACAAAACTTGCCACATCATTATTATTGTGGGGCCAGAAAATCAGGTAGCCTTGGCCCACTCCAAGCCAGGCCCAAAGGCCCACGCCGAGAATGCATGAGGGGTCCGAGGACGAAAGCGCGAGGACCGACCCCCGAGGAACATATCCGAGGATGGCCCCATCCTTAGGCGTCCGAGACCTCGGAAGAACACGAGCAACACCCCACCAAAGGGGACTTCTTGAATATCCGAGGAGGAGAGGGTCCAGTGCCACGCGTCGGCAACGGGAGCACGGCGAAGGAGCAAGCCTTAGGCGAGCTATCACCTCTGCATTGAATGCCCTCAACTAACGTCCTGGCCGCATTAATGAGGACAGGACTCCTGAACAGTGCCGGCTTGGGTGCTGCAACCCACTGGAGGAGTAGGGATGCGGCTGATGGGACAAGCTCTCAAATGGTGGCCTGACTGATCAACAAATGGAGGGTTAGGATCAGTTTAGAGAGGTATATAACGTAGGGAGTCTCTCCTGAAAGGGGGACGAAAAAATGAGCATTAAGGAGTTCTGTAATGACCCGTGCCCTCTGGACCTTTGTAATCAACCTTGAAAGAAATAATAAGAACATTAAGCTTCGAAAGATCAGTCCGAGGAGTATCATTGTGCATCCCAATCCATATTTAAGTTGATAAATCCACATGAAACCATGCAGGGCAGCTGTACCCTTTACTAGGGCCTAGTTCTTGAGCTCACACTCTACAAATTCATTGAAGGGCAAGCTGGGCTTGGGTCCATTCTCTCAACCTGTAGAAGTGTCCCAAATCCAGTCCCTACAATTATTATTTTTTAAATAAAACTATATCTATATCTATACAATATCTATATTTATATTTGAGGAGAAATAATATACGGCACAATTTTTTGTTTGCTAAATGGTGGATGGTAGTAGTGGCAGAAGCAAGAAGATGTCTATCACGGCACGCTTACAACTTGAAATGAGAAAAAAAAAAATTAAACTTAAGCTTATCAGTTATCACGTTTAAACTTATGCTTATCCCTTCAAAGTATTTGCAATGTAAAAATTTGCTTTCAATGTTACTCCACCTTTTTTTTTTGGATCATCTTATTTTCATCCCACCTATTACCAAAATAAATTTAACAAAATAACTTTAAATTTTCATAACAATCCAATCTATCCAATTTTAAAGAATACTGTATTAGATAAGTTTAACCTGAATACAAAGTTTGGATTAATATATAACTCTCTCTTTTCTTATCTAATAAAGAAATTTAAAATCACTATTCTATATAAAACTAATCACAGAGTTTAGATTAATATATAACTCTTGCTTTTCTTTTCTTATCTAATAAAGAAATTTAAATCAACTAATAAAGATTTTTAAACTTATGCTTATCCCTTCAAAGTATTTGCAATGTAAAAATTTGCTTTCAATGTTACTCCACCATTTTTTTTTTTTTTTTGGATCATCTTATTCTTATCCCACCTATTGCCAAAATAAATTTAACAAAATAACTTTAAATTTTTATAACAATCCAATCTATTCAATTTTAAAGAATACTGTATTAGATAAGTTTAACCCGAACACAAAGTTTGGATTAATACATAACTCTCTCTTTTCTTATCTAATAAAGAAATTTAAAATCACTATTCTATATAAAACCAATCACAGAGTTTAGATTAATATATAACTCTCGCTTTTCTTTTCTTATCTAATAAAGAAATTTAAATCAACTAATAAAGATTTTTTTTTTTTTGACTGAAATGATAGAACTAATAAAGAAATTTAAACTAACTACGTTCTACTAATAACTGCTAAACAAAAAAAAAATATATATATATATACTGCCCCCACCAAAATTTGCTAGCCATGGAATTTAGCTCATTACATAAAGTCACCGGGAGTTTGAAACAACTCATAGTACACGTAGGGGTGGCTTGGGCCATGGCTTTAATGAGAACCTCCCTCCCCGCATGGGAAAGAAGTTTTCCTTTCACCCCGCAATTTTCCTGCCCACCATGTCTTTAATGCAGCTAAACACCTTCCTTTTCCCCTTTCCCACAAGAGGCGGCAACCCGAGATACCTCTCATGATGTTTTATGATTTGAGCTCCAAACAAGGACTTCACTTGGTCTTGGACTTCCTACTTGTATTCTTACTAAAAAATAGGGAAGTTTTCTCCTTATTGAGTCTTTGCCCCGAATCGCCTTCATAATCCCCAAGCACCTTCATAACCCGACTAGCTTCCCTCAAAAAGGCCTACAAAATACAATACTATCATCCGCAAAAAGAAGGTGTGAGATTCTTGGAGCACCCCTACACACCGCAACCCCTTTTATGTGCCCGAGTGACTCTTCCTTTTTCAACATAGCCGACAACCCCTCCGCACAAAGAAGGAAGAGATATGGGGAAATTGGGTCGCCTTGTCTAAGCCCTCTAGAAGGGATGATTCTACCCCTAGGTTCACCATTGAGCAAAACCGAGTATGTCACCCAGGTCACACACATCATCATAAGAGATACCCACCTATCATGAAACCCCAATCTTCTCAACATAGCTTCCAAATAGACCCCATTCTACCCTATCATAGGCTTTGCTCATATCGAGCTTTATAGCCATAAGGCTCCTTTCCCTTCCTTCTTTGGTCAATGCAGTGCATTGTTTCAAAAGCTACGAGGACATTATCCGTAATAAGCCTCCCCGGGACAAAAGCACTTTGGGATTCATCAATCACTGCATCTAAACTTTTTTCAGCCTATTAGCTAAAACCTTCGCAATAATTTTATAGAGAACATTGCACAGGCTTATTGGTCTAAATTCAGTGATTTTTTGGGGATTTTTGACTTTAGGAATGAGACAAATATAAGTTTCGTTCAAACCACTAGGCAGAACACCAACATTTAATACATTCAGAACACAATTTATAACATCAGGCCCAACTAAATCCAATAATGTTGGTAGAAAATTGGGGACATACCGTCAGGACCTGGAGACTTTGTTGGGTGCATCTGATTGATTGCTCGCGTCACCTCATCTGCCTTGAATTCAGCTAGAAGCACACCGTTCATCTCAGGTGTAACCCGAGGATTGATAGCACTCAAGCTGGCTTCAAAGGAACTTGGAGAATCAGACTTGAATATAGTAGCAAAGTACTCCAGGATTAATCCCACAATCTTCCCCTGATCCTCCTGCCACACCCCCATCCCTATCAAGCAACCCCACAATTCTGTTCCGTCTTTTGCCTTTGACTAGTTGTGGCATGGAAGAATTTTGTATTCCGGTCTCCCCACTTAATCCAGAGGGCTCTAGACCTCTGATTCCACATTATCTCCTCCCTGAGTAAGGACTCATTAATTTCTACCCTTAGCTTCCTAATCTCCTCTGCCTTCTCACTTCCTAGTTTCGAGGCAACGAGCTGTTGAAGCAATGATTGTTTCTGCCTCAACACCTTATTCACATGCCCAAAGACTCTCCAATTCCAATCCTGCATTGATCCTGGCATTGCCTCAATTTATCTGTGATTGTTAGCCCCATACTACAGCTGAGGGGATCCCAGACAGTCTCTATAATTTCTCTACAACCCGCTTCCCTTGTCCACATAGCCTCAAACATGAACCTTTTTTTTGTTGGCTTCCTTGGCTGATCACGTTTCAGGGCAAGCACCAGCATGCAGTGGTCAGACTTAGACAGAGAGAAGTGGTGCACACAAGCTTCAGGATACAGCCTCAACCACTCTACATTAGCTACCATTCTGTCAAGCCTGAGTTTGGTTCTCTGACCACCATACTCCCATTACACCAAGTGAAATGCTGCCCCACATAACCCAAGTCAAAAAGACCACACTTATCTAAGCAGTCCCTGAAGTTTTCCATCTGCTTGCTATCTCTTTCCGAACCCCTCGATTTCTCATGAGAGAATACAATCTCATTAAAGTCACCGAAGACAATCCATGGCATTCACATTGATCTCGTAAAACTTCCAATAATTGCCACAAGATATACTTCTTCTCGGGTTCCAGTTGGCCATAAAAACCCGTGGCTCTCCAACCAGAGATGAAGGACTCTCACGAACAACAACATCTATATGAGCGTTGGAGCAACTCTTAAAACGCACATCCGCCCTTCCTTCCATAAAAGAGCAAGGCCACCACTCCTGCCATCACTAGGACTACAATGCCTTGCGTGTAATTCAACTTTGCCTGAATTCCTCTTATTCTGCCTACTCTGGCCTTTGTGTGGACAAGAAAAGACCAGCAGGGGTTCACGTTTCCTCACCTCGTCGGTGAGGGTTCGAACTGCCAAGGTAGACCCCATACCTCGGCAGTTCCAGGCTATCACGTTCATTGGGCTCGGCGGGGCTGCGCCGCAGCCACCGCCTCTCTGCCACCCATCTCTTTGTCATTCTCGGATCTAAGCTTCCTCTGGTTCGTCACTTTCCTTTTTTTGATCGAGCACATTCGGGTCCAGCTCTTGTAGAGGAGTTTGTCCACTTCTTTTTTTTACTCTCTGGGCTGAGACCATTATTTTCAACCTGGCCCTTTGATTCCCTTGCCAGACGCTTCCAATGCTTGCTATTTGGGCCCAACACATCCGAGGTCCAACCCACTTTTGCATCGTACACTAGTGCAACTGGACTTTGAGACCCACCAGCTACTTCCGTGCTTGTCACGTGCCCCTTCAAACTCTGCCCAGACTTATTTTCAAATTTGAAAATAGGATCTTTCACTTGCCGTGGACCTTTCTCCACTGCATATCTTCAAAAGCCTCGGGCTATGGATCCTTCATCCGCTGCTACTTTCACATCAGGAGCCTTTTCATTAATTTGTTCTACCATATCTTTTGCTTTCCCTTCCTGCAGATTAACTTTGCCTCCTTCGTGCACTTCTTCCGTCATATGCCTTGAGGATACCACTTTTGTTTTTTCCTTTATAGGACTGACGTCACCCTACCTACGAGCCTATGCACCTGAGAGCACCCATCCACGTCAGCGCCTTCTGTCACAGTAGGGTGAGAATTCTCCCCCTCCCTTCTACCTCCAGCAGCCCCCCTTCCATCAACACCACCGTCCATACCCGGGCTGAGAAAATCTCTGTTGCCTCTTCTCATTGGCTCACCTCTCAACCATGCTCCATACTGAAGCTCCCCATTATTTTGAAACACCATTTCTGAGCTGTTCTGGCAATCTTTTAGTCCATGACTGAGTAAACCTCAACTGTAACAAAAGTTTGGGAGCCTTTCGTATTTGAAATTGACCCACAGGCTTTCCCCACCTTCTATGGATACCCGCTTGCCCCTCAACAGCCGTTTTGTCACATCCAATCGGACTCTGACCCTCAAGCATTTTCCCAAGTGTACTCCTGAGTCAGGAACATCCACATCCAAGACCTCTCCGAGCTTTGAACCTATTGCATACCCTGTTTCTCTTGTTCTACTCTTTAATGGCAGGTTGAATATTTGAATCCAAAAGGGACACCATTTCAGCTCGATCTCCGTAGGAGCCAGTTCCGCATCAAAATCTGAATGATTACCAGCTGTTTCTCATAGCTCCACGGACTCATATCCATTACTTTTCTCTTGTCTTTCTCATCTCTGAATTCCACAAGAAAAGGTCCTCCTCAACTTCTGACAGATGCAATTTCCTTCTTTAACTTCCACATCATTCTCAGGTTCTTCCGCAAAGCGTCCAAACTAACACTTCGATGTGTAAGTACCTTCAAAATGGCACAGTATTTCCCTCGTTCTAATGCCGCTTTTGTGCTACCACTCCCAAGTTCAACCCGTCTGCCTCTTCCTCTGTAAAAGACAGCTTCTTCCATAACGCTTCTAATTCCTCCGCCATGAGATCCTAAAAAACGACACTCGCCTTTCAGTTAAGCCTCACCAAAGCCCTGACTTTCATCTCACAAAACCCACCCACTGATGACCTTACCAAAGGAAGGTCAAGCTAACTCTCACAATATAATGCGAGACACACACCTGCTTCTACAAGCCCAAGGCTAGAGAGCACTGTAAGGTCTTATTATCCTATGAACAAACTTTTAACTCAACCCAATTCTAATGACTACCAAGTTGGAGCTTTATTTTTGCATGAAATCGTTCCAACCGCGATCAAACCGTCCGGTTGCCGGAACCATGCACGGGTTTGCCGGTTTCTTTCCTAAATTTTTTTTTTTAAAAAATGCAATGGTTGTCAAGACTCAAAAGCCAAAGTTACCACTTTTTGCCGGATCTGTTTGTTTGGGGAGAGACCGACGAGATGGCTTGAAATAGATTAGAGGATTTTCTAGATCTGCTTGTTTGGAGGGATAATAAGTGAAGTAAGAGAGATTGAGGTTGGCCTGGGTTCTGATCGTGAAGTGAGAGAGAGAGAGAGAGAGAGAGAGAGAGAGAGAGAGAGGGTCAGTGAGAGACAAGTAAAGTGGGCTTTCTTTTTTGGGGAAGAGAGGCAGAACTTACTAGTGAGGTTATTTTATTCTAAAACTTAAAAAGCAAGGAAAGAACCATGTGGAATACTGGAATGTCTTTTTTTTTTTTTTTTTTTTTTTTTTTTTTTTGTCTTGAACGATTTTTAAATAAAAACTTGTCGCTAATCTATGTGATGCATGGGATAATCAGTTAAATAACTATTACAAATAGTTTTTTAAAAAAACATATTCTTTGATTAGAGCATCCGTAGCAGATGTTCTAAAAATTATGTCATTTTACCACACCAAAGGCTTACTTTATTATTTTACCACATCATTTTACAACATCCCATTTATCAGATGTTTTATAATTCAATTCTATACATTAAAATAATATTTACTACACATTAAAATAATATTTATTACAACTCATCAACACAATCTACACATTAAAAGAAAAAAAAATTTGCCACATGCATTCCGTACCGTGGCAAATTTGCCACGGTACTGTTCAATGTTGCAAAAAAAATAATATATGCCACATCTACTAAATAGGCTAATATTGGGTTTGGTGTGGGATATGTGCCAAATATTTAACATTTGGCACATATCCCACATCTAGTGTGGATGCTCTTACAAATGTAGGATATTCCACATAACACATAAATGTCACACCTTGGTTGTTTTATGGCAATGAAAACATTATTACCAACATTCCAATAGCCCATAAGTCATAGCTTCATACAAAGATTTGGGCACAATCTTTATTATCTAATAAAGATGAGAGTAGGACCGATAAAATAAGTATTTTTAGGTTATTAATATGTAAAGGGAATAATTTATAACAATAACAGTTTTATACTGAATATATATATATATATATATATATTTTTTTTTTGTTTAGCAGTTATTAGTAGAACGTAGTTAGTTTAAATTTCTTTATTAGTTCTATCATTTCAGTCAAAAAAAAAAAAATCTTTATTAGTTGATTTAAATTTCTTTATTAGATAAGAAAAGAAAAGCGAGAGTTATATATTAATCTAAACTCTGTGATTGGTTTTATATAGAATAGTGATTTTAAATTTCTTTATTAGATAAGAAAAGAGAGAGTTATGTATTAATCCAAACTTTGTGTTCGGGTTAAACTTATCTAATACAGTATTCTTTAAAATTGAATAGATTGGATTGTTATAAAAATTTAAAGTTATTTTGTTAAATTTATTTTGGCAATAGGTGGGATAAGAATAAGATGATCCAAAAAAAAAAAAAAAATGGTGGAGTAACATTGAAAGCAAATTTTTACATTGCAAATACTTTGAAGGGATAAGCATAAGTTTAAAAATCTTTATTAGTTGATTTAAATTTCTTTATTAGANAAAAAAAAAAAAAAAAAAGAATTGGGTTGAGTTGGTGGACGCCAATAATCCATCCAAAAGTTTTGTATTGGTATTGAACCAATTAGCAAATTCTCATCCAAGAGCATTATAAACTTTCATCAAAGTATATACTTGCCATTAGAAAATAGTATAATCTTTCATGGTGGCATGGATTTTTATTGAGAGTTTTAAGTCATGAAACCCCACATATTAATGAAGCAAGTACAACCTTCTTGCTGGTCCTTTTTTTCTTGTGACTCTCATTCTTAAAACTTTCTCCAACTCTTTAGGTTTGCCCATTTTTGCAAAGTTACTTATCTTGCTCAACATTGATTTCAATCAACCTTTTTATCTGGAAATTTATGGTATGAGATTGGTTGTCTATAATCTATATAGCACAAGTCCTAATACTTTTTTGTGCCTAGGGCCCTAAAGAAACATAGATTGTCAAAGATTTGGAAAGTTAAATTGGTCCTAGTCTGAAAGGAAGGAAATTTTCATAAAGGCATCACATGCAGGGGACACCCATCATTCATTTTTACACAATTTGTCTCTGACTTTATGCTAATCTCAATTGGGTCAAGAGTTTTCATTTAATATGATATATAATATCACTGCCAATTAGAGGCCAAATCGTGTGGACTCATTACATGTTTTTATTTCAAAGATACTCAATTGTGTACTTTATATCAAAAGTCTTCTTGTGTTAAAGAGTTTGATAAGATATATAAATTGCTCTTTGCAAATTTAACTGACAAGTGGTTTGTCTTTGAAGTTTAACTGACATGTTGTTTGGCATTTTCTCTTTAACCTATAATTATTTATTTGTAAGATTAAGAACTTATAAGTTGTAACACAGCACAAGCAACATTGTTTAAACTATAATTCTTTATGCCACATTATTTGAGTGGTCAGGTTTCAAAATGGTTCAAAATGCTTAGTTTTTTTTTTTTTTTTTTTTTTTTAATTTTTATTGTTATTGATTTTGTTTCCCTTTACATTTTATATATGGATTCAATGAATGAAGAAAATGATGTGTATGGTGATACTGTTTCAAGTACTCCAAAAAGAATGAGATGTAAGACTTCTTCTATATGGTCAGATTTTGAAACAATGTTATCATTTGAGACAGTCAAAACATATGGAGAAAAAAACAACCTTATAATGTATGATTCAGATCCTATAAATTTTTTAGGGTACTCTACTAATAGATTTCTTTAAATCTTAACTACTCTTTTATGATTTAAGGGTTTAGATTTTGCCATGTCAATATTCCACTAATAATACTTTTAAAATAATAAAATAATGTTGCAAATAAAACATTATAGATGGCAATCAAGCCCAAAGTAGGGAAAGGAAGCACTAGTAATAGTACAAAAATAATAAAAATTGCAATCAAGCCCAAACTCATTTTCAAGTTTTAACGAAGCCTAAGGATATGGATGGCCTTATTATAAGTTATAACAAAGCTTTTAGCTCAAATTCCAGCCCAACCAAAATAATATAACATTGCAATCAAGCCCAAACTCACTTTTATAACCAAGCCCCAGGGATAAACCTTTAGCTCATTTGCCAAATAAATAAATGTCAAACAAACAATTTTTTTTTTGAATGGAGTGAGTTCAAACTCCATTCATTTAAAGCTGAGAAGAGCGAGCAGATGACGGTGACAGAGAGGCAAGCAATGGTGTCACCAAAGTTCATCCCATGCTGCCTTAATTTTCTTCCAAATATCTCTTGCAAACAAAACTAAAAACGGTACAAGAAGTGCGAAGTAAAATGCTATAACGATCTAAGGAAAAACGCTAGTCACATCTGCGCTATACCTCAAAAGGACTAGTCATAATTGAGGCTCTTTGTAATTGTTAATAAAGCCCAGATCTACTCAGTAAATACCGATGGGGGACTCATCACAGACCCACACATATCACACAATCAATCAAATTGGGGCATCACAAATGCAAATAAAAATAAGCAAGTATTAAGAGGTCCTTGATTTGGCAGAACAGCCATGACTGAAGCACAGTAGGTGGTTCCCATAAAAAATAGGGCAACCCGCACCAATACTTTAAATTTTCCTAATGCTTCAACCAGAGATCCAATCATGCAACTCGACGCAGAAAATACTGCAGTGTTGCAAACAATATAAAAGCCATAGGAATACCTATTATTAGCCAAAATGGACTTTCCAGGTTTATGTGTATCCATATATATAGGTAGTAGTAGTAGCAGCACGATGAGGAGTAGGAGAAGGAGCAAGATCTTGGGGTGAGTTTTCTTGCCAAACCCCACCAAGAGGGTTAACTCCTACTTGGAAGGTCACAGAAGCAATCAAAGTAGCCAAAACAAAAAGATTATTTATTGTATGCTCACTTACGTTGTCCCCTCGAGCTTAAGCATTTTTTGAATCAGCATCAGCATCAAACCTTAGAATTAATAGGTAGGATATGCTGGGATTGGTTGGGCTGGTCTTATGTCGTTTCGAAAAAAGTGCACTATTAATTGCTACAAAAGCTATAACAACTTTTGGAATAAGACAACTTTTGGCCATGTGGGGAAGAAGATCTCAACTCTGAGGAAAAAACTACAAGTCTTAGAGAATAATGGTGGGCCAGGGGTAGACATGGAGGAAGTTCATGAGACGAAGTTGGAGCTTAACAAAATACTGTTGATTGAGGAGGATATGTGGAACCAACGGTCCAAGAATTGCTGGCTGAAGGCAGGTGACAAGAATACTTCCTTTTTTCACACGAAGGCCTCTAACAGGCACCAATGCAACACAATCTAGAAAGTTATGTCCATGGAGGGTGTTTGGCAGGAGGGTGAGGAGCTCATTAGCATAACTTTTGTTGAATACTATGAGAACCTGTTCACATCTTCAAGGCCTACGGTTAGTAGGGAACTACTTGATGCTATACATAACAAGGTGACGACCAGGATGAATGCTGTGCTACTGCAGGAATTTAGAGCACCTGAGGTGGAGAAAGCTCTTAAACAAATGCACCCGTTGAAACTTCCGGGGCCGGACAGTATGCCTCCTTTGTTCTATCAGCACTTTTGGCCTAAAGTTAGTCCTGTTGTTATTCAAACTATTTTAAATTTTCTTAATAATGGAGCAGCTCCGCCAAAATTTCATGAAACTCATGTAGTGTTAATTTTGAAAACGAAGAACCCTAAGACAGTTACAGATTATAGACCAATTAGCTTATGCTATGTTGCTTACAAACTTGCCTAAAAAACGGTTGCCAACAGTCTAAAAGGGGTGCTCAGAGAGGTAGTTGGGGAAAATTAAAGTGCTTTTGTCTCCGAAAGGCTTATCACTGACAACGTTTTAGTGGCCTATGAGATCATGAATCATATTCACAGGAAAAGGAAAGGGAAGTATAGGGAGATGGCACTAAAGCTAGATATGAGCAAAGCATACAACCGAGTGGAGTGGAAATGCCACCAATTAATCATGCAGAAACTTGGCTTTCATGAGCGGTGGATTCAGCTAGTCATGAGGTGTGTGTCGCCGATCACCTATGCTATTCAAGTTAATGGGGTTCCATGTGGTGCAATTAGGCCAACCAAGGGGCTGCGTCAAGGCGACCCATTGTCGCCTTATCTTTTCATCCTAGTGGTAGAAGGACTGTCGACTTTGTTCCATAAGGCAATCCAAACCAGAACTCTGAAAGGGCTGGCGGCATTAGCAAGGGGACCGAAAGTGTCACACTTGTTCTTCGCAGATGACAGTTTGATTTTCAACTGGGCCACCATCAGGGAATGCCAGGAAATCCAAAGAATCTTACAAGTTTATGAAGCCTCTTCAGGTCAACAATTAAATCGGAGTAAAACTTCCCTCTTCTTCAGCCGGAACACTGATAATGCCACAAAAGAGTCAATCAAAACCATGTTTGGTGCCCAGCTCATTAAGCTACACGAGTCTTATTTGGGTCTCCCTTCCTTAGTGGGTAGATCAAAAAAGAACTCTTTTGCCCAACTGAAGGAACGGGTAGCAAACAAGCTGGCTAGGTGGAAGGAGAAGTTGCTCTCTAATGCCAGGAAGGAAATTTTAATTAAAGCGGTAGTGCAAGCAGTGCCGTTGTATACTATGAGCTACTTTCAGCTACCTAAGGCTTTGTGTTAGGAGCTTACAGGTATGGTGAGGCAATTTTGGTGGGGTTAAAAGAAAGATGAAAGAAGAATGGCATGGATGAGTTGGGAGAAGATGTGCCTCCAGAAAGATCAAGGTGGTATGAGATTTAAGGACCTGGAGAAATTTAACCTTGCTTTGTTAGCGAAGCAGGGTTGGCGACTACAGATCAAGTCTTCCTCTCTATTCTACAAAGTCTATAAGGCAAAGTATTTTTCGGGGTGTGACTTTATTGATGCAGAAATGGGTAGACATCCATCTTACGGTTGGAGAAGCATAATGGCTGTGCAGAACTTGATAAAAAAGGGAGTGAGGTGGCAGGTGTGTGATGGAGAGAAAATAAATATCTGGCAAGATAGGTGGATCCCCAATCCGCACACACACATGGTCATTTCCCCAGAGTGTGACTTACCATGTGAGTCGAGAGTGTCCACTCTTATTAATAATGCGACCAAGGAGTGGAAAGTGGACCTCATTAAACAGTGGTTTATACCCCAAGACGTGGAGGCCATACTTAGTATACCTTTGAGTGCACATGGAGCAAGGGATAGACTCATCTAGATGGGTTCAAGAAATGGTAAGTTTTCTGTGCGTAGTGCTTACCGTCTAGCTCAAACAACGCAGGAAGGAGGTGGCCAAGCGACAAGCTCAGAACAGTCTGTGGCTCGGAAAATTTGGAGAGGTATATGGAGTATGAATGTCCCCAATAAGGTGAAGCACTTCACATGGAAGGTGTGTAGGAACATCTTGGCCACAAAGGAAAATTTATGGAAAAGGAAGGTCACTCAAGAGGGATTGTGCGAGGAGTGTGGCAATATGATTGAATCAACGACCCATCTCCTCTGGTTTTGCAAACAAGCGCTAGCAGTGTGGTCTCACAGTAAGCTTGTCTTACCTTTTACCATCTCATAGTCATGGAAGTTTATTGAAGTCGTGGATCGATTGCTGAAGTGGAGGGATGCTTTCCCGGATCTTATGGAGAGGGTCATGATGATATGCTGGGGGATTTGGAGGAACAGAAATGAAGCAAAGCACGGTGGGAAACGAAAAACTGGTGAGGCAGTGATTAAGTGCTCATGCTATTTAATTACTAGAGGAGTTCCAAGTGGCGAATGAGGTACGGAGCAAGCAGGAAGCTCAGATTCGAGAGGTGGTGAGATGGACAGGTCCGAAGCAAGGCCAATACAAGGTGAACTGCGATGCGGCAGTCTTCACCAAGAGCAGGGAGGTTGGTTTTGGCGTGATCATCCGTGACTGTGCAGGTTTGGACGTTGCTGCTTTGAGTAAGAAAAGGATAGGTCTTACCGGAGCGGTAAAAGCGGAGGCAAAGGCAATGGAAGTGTTTGTCCAATTTGCGAAGGATGTGGGGATAAGGGAAGCAACTTTCGAAGGTGTCTCATATTGTGAGCAGAGCAGTCAAAGGCATTGGTGACATTCCTTCCTCGATCCAAAACATTTTCTACGATATTATACAGGACCTTCAGACGTTTAGAGCTGCAGAAGTGTCACATGTTAAAAGGCAGGAGAACGCCCTTGCCCATTTACTTGCCCAACATGCATTGCATGTGGTGGATTATAATGCATGGCTAGACGAATGCCCTAGCTTTATTGAGCACACGTGTGCCCATGATGTAATCCGGTTTTCTACTATTTAAATGAAGTGTGTTTCTTCCCATAAAATAAATAAATAAATAAATAAAAAGAAAAGAAAAGAAAAGAAAAAAAAAGCTATAACAATTAACAACTACGTGAGGGTGATCGATGTTGTACGCACTTTTGGTTCTGGCGTGCAGTATTAAGCAAAAAACGTGAGGGTGATCGATGAGGCTATAAATAAAGATTTGCAAGGCTGCATGCTCCCTTTAAAGCTTTGAATAGATGGGACCTTTGTAATTAATAAGATGTTACTAGGCAACTGCCAAGAAAGCAGTGGATAGGAGTCGCAAGATAGGACCTTTGAAAATTTCTACATGGCAACGAGGAAAAGTAATAGCAAGATAGTAATTGGTTGAAAATTAGTCATGGGGATCGCAGTTCTACTTCTACCAACCATAACATGGTAGCTAGGCTGATACCATGTATCTATCTACTTTGTACATCAATGTAAATTTTCTTCTTTTATTTAATATATTACTTTAATTATATTAGCTTTTTACATCTATCACTTAACAGTAGTATATATTATTTTGACACAATATATACGAAAAAGTTAGAGATTATTATTTTTATTTTCATTCTCACTCAAAACATTGGTTGTATATATGTGATGAACATTGATTATATCCTGTTTTGTTTTGGTTATTTAATTTATACCATTTCAAGAAGTTGGATAATGGTTACGCAGTAGTATAAATTAAAAAAATAAAGATAAAAAAAACTATAGACAATCAGGTGTAAAATTGGTAGACTCTTTATTCTTAATCCACTGAATATTAAGTAGGAACATTTATGCATGCAGTTTGTACATTTTAGAAGCTTTCCAGAAACATTTACATTACAACTATAATGTTCCTATATGCCAATCAATACATGCTCAAAACTACCAAAACCATAGGCATTGTGTAGAACTTTTTTTTTTATTGTTATTGAGGTTGTAGTTTTCCAAATGTAATACAGGAGTCAAATTGAGATCTCTTGTTTCCATGAAGGAATTGGTGTTTGTGAACAACTTATGGTGAGTCAACTTTGAACAACTTTCTTTATTCTTTTTTCATTAGTTTTTTTTTTTTTTTTTTTTTTCTTCCACTCTTCAAAACATTCATGCCTACTTTTCAAAATTGAATAAAGTATTTATTTGGAGGACTCTCCATGTTCTTTATTTTGAAGATATACAATAACAAAATTTTATTTTGACTACTGTATAGGAAAACCATTGAGAATGATTTTAATGAATATTACTCGGTTGCTCTTCGGAATTTGGTGTTCGTTTAGTCCACCATATTGTCTCATGTGAATTGTGGATTCCCTCTGTTAATCCCACAGATGAGACAATCCAAGAATTGAGTCGATCCATTTAGTACTTCCCCCAGATTTAGGCATTATATATGGTTTGGATTATTATTGGCTTATTCTCCAACTTGACTGCTGACTGCTTAATTGTAAGAGCGGAGCGCTCTTACAAGTATTCTGCATGGTAACGTGGAAAAGTAATTGGTTTGACAATTATTCATGAGGAGGATATCGGAGTCAGCACAACGACTGAATTGAGACTTTGAATTAGTCCAAAATCCTGGTTTTTGACGAAACCTCATAATATCATAAATTTTGAAAAATTACAAGGTGTTGGGCGGCTGACTCCGATATCCTCCTCATGTTAATTAAAGAAGGAAATTTCGTCTCATAGAGGGCCACATTATAAACTATAATGTGTTGAATGATTCCTTAAATTTAATGTGTCCAAAAATTGTCACAAGTTTCTTTTAACATTTAAGAAAATGTCAATTTTTTAACTGACAAAATTAAAGTCTTTAGAAAGACTTTGATTCATCTTCTTAGTCTTTATTAAGACTTTGATTCTTCTTCTTCATTAACCTTAAATTGGGATTGATAGATGTGTTGGAAAATTGGCACCAAAACATTTTAGATTTGGATTTATACTAATTGTGTTAGGGTTAAATGTAGGTCAAAAGCTACTCTAAGATGACGAGAATAAACTCAATTCATATATTTTATCTGTATGTTTTACCTCATAACTAATTTTTGAGTGAAATTTGTTTAATTGGAAAGTATATGCTTGATTCCTAAATAAAAAAAAAGAAATACATTTTGGACTTTATATTTGACACAAATTTCACTAAATTTGGATTTGAAATGAATAAATGTAACCATTTGAAGTTGGCATAATTATGTTGTGTCCAGGTGTTTGCTAAACCCTCATTAGACAGCTTGCTCAAGTGAAATTGAAACAGACTATAATTGACTTTGAAGGCTTGGCAATTTACACTAATGGTTTATAATATAAAACTAACCCTTGTTCATCAAATTCTCATGAGGAGAAAAGTTACCATATCAAGTTTGGCTAAGAACAAACCTTCTTGAGCCTAAATAATTAGAAAACCCTATCTCTAGAGTGTTCTCCACGTGAGATCATTTTAGAGTTTTTCACCTTGAGCCATAACGAAGAGATTATAACATAGTAAGTGTTCTTTCAAACTACAGAAAACTTGAACGTCTGCCAACAAGTTTGTCGGTAGCACGTCACTATAGTGTTCTATAGAGTACCATATGCACTATATTTCTCCAAATATGAAATTGTAGTATAAGTAATAAGGACATACTTCAACGAGCTTCAAGCACAGAAATGGTTACATCATTGATTGAACTAGGTGCTCTTACAGAATTTGATGAGTCTTGACCATAATTTATATTTCTTCTATTGATAAATGCTGGCTTGTTCGGTGCAAGAGGAGTTTTTTCATTTCCCAGCATGGATACAATTTCTACCATGGTTGGTCGATCTGTCGCTTGTTCTTGCACACATAAAAGCCCAATTTGAATACATCTTGAAACTTCATGAGCAGGATATGCTTGACCCAATGATGAGTCGACTATGTCCAAGGCTTTGCCTTCCATCCATAAGTCCCAAACCTGAAAATTTAACAGTATCATACTTGATACTTCTACGGTGAAGTTCATTAATTCAAAACAAAATGATAATATAGTTTACTTACATGTCCTATTAAATTTAGGCATGGACTTGCAACATGATAGTGATTGTTTCTCTTGCCACTAATTACCTCTAGTATTAAGACACCATAGCTAAAGACATCTGATTTGGTAGAATATAATCCTTCCATTGCATACTCTGGTGCCATATATCCACTGCAATTGAACAAAAGAAAATAATAATGATTGTGTGATTTTTGTTTTTAGCATTTGTTGTCAATGTATTTGTGCATGTGTAGCCCACTTATCTTTTCTTTGGTGCAAACTCAATTGGCATTCCTTACTTTTGAGTTTGAAGGGGTTTGTTAAGGATATGAATGCAATTGTGTGTGTGTGTGTGTGTGTGTGTGTGTGTGTGTGAGAGAGAGAGAGAGAGAGAGAGAGAGAGAGATNGTGATCCCTCTCAGAGAAATCAGAATTCGTACTGCACCTATCACAAAGATAAATGGCATACCATCGAGCAATGCCAGGTATTGAAAGACCATCTAGGGCAGTTGGTAAAAGCAGGACATTTGAAGGAGTTCGTAGTAAACTCAGCAACCGAGGCACCCAACATGGTAATCAGCAGAGGGGAAACCCTCTCCTACCACTGTTGGGAGTGATTGAAGTGACCCATGCCGCCCCAAGGGGTATGGCCATGACCAAAAAGGAGGTGTTGACTGTTATGCCCGTAGAAGATCACCCGGACAAGAGACCCCCGGAAAAGAAAGCAAAGTTTGTTTGGGAGATTTTGGCTTTTGATGAAGATGACTTAGAAGGAACGATTCAGCCACATGACGACGCATTGGTTGTCAAGGCCCGAGTAAGCATTTTCATGGTGAAAAGGGTGATGATAGACCAGGGGAGCGGGGCTAATGTGATGTATCCAGACCTATTCAAAGGGCTCGAGTTAAAGAATCAGGATTTGTCAAAGTACAACACGTCGTTGGTTGGATTTGATGGTAGGGTGGTGATCCCTGAGGGACAAATTTCCCTTTCCATGAACATGGAGGGTAAAGAAATGGTGGTAACATTCATAGTAGTCAATACGTTTTCACCATACACGGTGATTCTCAATAGGCCGTGGATCCACAGAATGGGGGCTGTTTCGTCCGCCTTACATGTGAAGGTCAAATTCCCCACCGAGCAGGGTGTTGCAGTAGTGAGGGGAAGCAAAAAGAAACTGACGAGGAAGCCTCTTAATAGCAATTATAGGGTCCCCGAGTAGGAACAGAGGCTAGTTATGTCGAGGAGTTAATTAGAGTGAGGATACTGCCAGACTCTGACCAGTATTTTCAAGTAGGAGCAAGCATGGAGGACAAGGACAAGGTAGAAACATTGCTATTTTTTATACAGAATGTAGATGTGTTCGCATAGAGCCCATATGAGTGCCCGGAGTTGATCCTGAGTTCATTGTTCACAAGCTTAATGTAGACCTATTGTTTCCACCAAAGAAGCAGAGGCCGAGAAGGTCGGCTAGGGAACACGTGGAGGTGGTAAGGCAGGAGGTCGAGAAGTTAAAGGAGGCCGGGGCGATAAGGGAAATTTTCTTCCCTGAATGGTTGGCAAATACCATGGTGGTAAAAAAGAAGAGTGAAAAATGGAGAGTTTGCATAGATTCGTGGACTTGAACCGAGCATGTCCAAAGGACCCATTTCCTATGTCAAAAATAGATCAATTGGTAGACGCAACCTATGGGCACCTGAGGATGAGTTTTCTGGATGCCTTTCAGGGTTATCATCAGATCGCCTTGGCTACCAAGGTCCAGGAAAAGATGGAATTCATCTCACCGAATGCAAATTATGATTACACCGTGATGCCCTTCGGATTAAAGAATGTTTGGGCAACATATCAACAAATGATGACTAGAATGTTTTAGGACAAGATCGGGTGAACAATTGAGGTGTACATCAACGACATGGTGGTGAAAAGCAAATAGGAAGCACGGCATTTAGAGGATTTGCAGGGGGTGTTTGAGGTGCTTCGGCAACACAAACTGCGCCTAAATGCGGATAAGTGTGCCTTCAGAATGGGGGCTAGCAAGTTTCTAGGTTATTTGATCTCCTTCCATGGGATCGAGGTAGACCCCGATCATATTGATGTAGTACAGCGTCTTAAGCTGCCGAGCAATCCAAAGGAGGTACAGATCTTGACCGAGATGTTGGCTACCCCTTAATCTATTCATTTCTAAATTCGTTGATCACTGCCGTCCATTCTACCAACTGCTAAAGAAATGGAAGGGATTCCAATGTAATGAGGAGTGTGAAAAGGCTTTCCAAGACTTGAAGGGATACTTAACGCAGGCACCCATGTTAGTAGCCCCAAAACCCAGGAAGGACTTGTTTATGTATCTCTCGGTGTCTAACCATGCTGTGAATGCTGTGCTTTTAAGGGACTGATGGATACAGCAGCCCATGTATTACATTAGCAAGACCATGGTTGATGCTGAGACAATGTACTTGCCCCTAGAGAAGTTGGTACTGGCATTAATGCATGTTACAAGGAAGTTGCCCCAATATTTTCAGGCTTATACTATCTACGTTTTGATCGAGCATCCCCTGTAGTCATTATTGAAGAGATTAGATTTCACAAGCCGGATAGCTAAATGGGGGACCCGGCTTGGGTCCTTTGATATAAGATACAAGCCAAGGAGTTCGGTGAAGGGCCAAATTCTTGCTGACTTTGTTGCAAAGTTTTCGCCAAAGAACGAGGGGGAAATGGTCTGCCATGTAGAACGTCGCCCATGGTGGGTATTTGTGGATGATGCATCAAGCGTTATGGGGGCTAGAGCCGAGATTGTCATTATTATTCCAAAAGGAGTACGATTGGAGCACCTTTTTAGATTGGGGTGTAGAGCCTCCAACAATGAAGCCGAGTACGAGGCCTTGCTTGTTGGATTGAGAACCGTCTTAGGTTTGGGTGCTCACGATGTTGAAATTTATTCAGATTCCCGGCTGGTCGTGAACCAAGTGCGTGGCAGTTTCGAGGCCCGGGATTCCCGAATGAAAGCTTGTTTATAGGTGATAAAGCAAGTTGTGAACAAGTTTTGTACAGCAAAGGTGGCCTAAGTATCCTGGGCACAGAATCAACACCCTAATTCACTGAAGAATCGAGTATTAATGCGACAACTAGTGTTGATAATGCCGGGGTTGGGGTGGCCATGATTTCAAAGGCCCGTACATGTTGGATGGACCCAATCATTGTGTTCTTAGCCGAAGATCGAGTTCCAGATGACTAAAGTGACGCTAACAAGGTTTGCCGAATGGCTACTTGGTACTGGTTGTCAGCAGATTGCAAGTTATACCGAAGGTCTTTCGGGGGCCCATATCTTCTGTGTTTGCATCTTGAGAAGGTGGGTAAGCTCTTGGTTGAGCTGCATGACGGAGTCTGTGGCAGTCATGTAAGGGGAAGTTCGTTAGCGCACCGAGTAATGACTCAAGGATTTTGGTGGCCTCAAAATCAAAAAGACGCTGCCGAGTATGTACATAACTGTGAACAGTGCCAAAAGCATGCCCTTTTGATCCATCAACCAACAGGTCTTCTGAATTCAGTGAGTAGTCCATAGCCCTTTGCACAATGGGGGCTGGATATTCTCAGCCCATTCCCCCGTGTAAAGGGCAATAGGAGGTTTGTATTAGTGGCTATTGATTATTTCACCAAGTGGGCAGAAGCAGAGGCTTTAGCTAATATTCGGGGCATGGACGCCAAAAAGTTTGTGTGGAAGAATATAGTCACGAGGTTTGGGGTGCCGGACTCACTAATATCTGACAATGGACTGCAGTTTGATAGCAAGGCTTTTCATGAATTCTACAGTGATCTCGACATCAAAAATAGGTACTCCACCCTAGCATATCCATAGAGCAATGGCCAAGCCGAAACCACTAACAAAGTGATTATAAATGGATTGAAGAAAATGCTAGATGGTGCAAAAGGGAGGTGGGCCGAGGAGCTACCGAACCTTTTGTGGGCGTATCGGACAACGCCGAGAAGGTCTACGGGAGAAACTCCATTCTTTCTCACATACAGGGCAAAAGCCGTAATACCAGCCGAGATCAATCTATGCAGTGCACAGGTTACCGAATTTGTCCCTGCTCGGAATGAAAAACTGCTGGTACAGCAATTAGATTTATTGGAAGAATACCAAGAATCTGCAACTATACGGTTAGCCGATACCAATAGAAGTTGGCTCAACACTACAACAAGGACGTAAAGACTAGGGGATTCAACGCCAAGGACCTAGTTCTATGAAAAGCAGTAAGAAATATGCAGGACACCAATGCCGGGAAATTGGCCCAGTCCTAGGAGGGCCCTTATAGGATAACCGCAATTGTAGGCACAGGAGCATATCACTTGGAAGATTTGGGCGAAAGGCCACTTCCTTGACCGTGGAATGTTCATAACTTAAAAAAGTTTTATCACTGATTGAGTGTATACCGGGATGCCAATTAAATGTAATTATGTATGTACATTTCACTAATTAGTATGACGGTAGCTATTTGTGCAGGTCCATTTAATCCCATCATTATTATCACCAGCTAACATATACGCAGAGAACCATAAAGGATAAAGGGGCTTGTTCTATCCTAAGGGCAGAAACCTGTCCCTAGTTCAATCTTCATCACCGGGTAGGTAGAAACCTTAGTTCAAAATTTCCTAAGGACATAAACCTGTCCCCGGTCCTATATTCATTACCGAACAGGTGGAAACCTTAATCTAAAATTGCCTAAGGATAGAAACCTGTCCCTGGTTCGATCTTCATCACCGGGCAGGTAGAAACCTTAATCTAAATTTCCTAAGGACAGAAACCTGTCCCCGGTTCTATATTCATCATCGGATAGGTGAAAACCTTAGCCTAAAAATTTCCTAAGGATAGAAACCTGTCCCCGGTTCTATATTCATCACTGGACATGTGGAAACCTTAGTCTAAGATTGCCTAAGGATAGAAACTTGTCCCCGGTTTGATCTTCATCACCGGGCAGGTAGAAACCTTAATCTAAAATTTCCTAAGGACTGAAACGTGTCCCTGGTTCTATATTCATCACCGGACAAATGAAACCCTTAGCCTAAAAATTTCCTAAGGACAGAAACCTGTCCCCGGTTCTATATTCATCACCAGACAGGTGGAAACCTTAGTCTAAGATTGCCTAAGGACAGAAACCTGTCCCCAATTCGATCTTCATTAACGGCAGGTAGAAACCTTAGCCTAAAATTTCCTAAGGACAGAAACCTGTCCCTGGTTCTATATTCATCACCGGACAAGTGGAAACTTCAATCTAAAATAAACCAAGGATGTGCTCCGGGCTTAATCTTCACCGCTAAGTGTTCCTAACAACGTTCTAACAAAACTTCCGGCAGTAGAAGCCTTCGTGGCTGATCAGCTTCACACCAGGTAAGGAGTTGCTTTTATATTTAAGAAATTTCCTCGAGCCTTTTCCAACCACTACATTAGGTGAAATGACGACCGCTTGGGATACCTAGCTAGTTTTGATGATGAGTAAGGGGCAAACAAAAATGATCATACCAATAAAACAATAAATTATAGGACACTTGGCCTTCATAACCAAGTAATAAAACATTTAAAACAAATAAAGGACGAATAAAATTTAGTAAATTATCTTCTTTTCCATAACCCGGTAACCTTAGGAAAGATAAACTTAATGTCAAAGTTAAAGGACGAAAAGTAAGAAAATTGTTCGGTCACCACAACCCGGTGACTAGGCAATACCAGGAAAATGAAAGGTAAGTGCAAAAGAAAAAGAGAAAACTAAGGTTAAAAAGCATTAAACGGTTGGGTTGGTCTGGAAAAGCTCGAAGCTGCCCGTCCATATGAACAAAAATTTTGAAACTAAGTATGAAGTTTAGATCCCTGACGTGAACAACCCTAATATCTGGGGTACATAGTTTACCTTCTGTAAACAAAACTACTGTAAGTCAATATTCATATAAGTAAAATAGCAGTAAGAAAAGATTACAAACAAGTTAGAGAGTGGTACGAACCCACTTCGCATTGTGAAAGGGGGCAGGGGATTTCACCAGCAAACCAATTGCCGCGCACCCGGATGAACTCCCAAGCAGAATTCCTATTAGAGTTAGGTAGGCATGAAATGAGACATACCCTCATATCTCTAACCTTTAAGTAGTAGTTAGAGTTCTTATTCCCACACAAACTGTACATGTGGTTTATGTCGTGGTGGTCTAATTGTAAACCGAACACTTGATTTAACCTACTGACATAACTAACTACCTAGTAAAAGTTGGGAGGAAGTTGGTTGGGGCACAGCCGATAGTATCTAAGGGTATTAAGTAGAAGCGGGTCCACGGGAAACCTAACCCCACCCTCCAGGATCGACATTAAAGGGAAGAAATCAGTATTGGCCCCTCTGTGTAGAGCAAATTCACTCTCGTGGCAGTACGCCACTTCCACATCATTGGGGATACTGAAGTTTTGCCTAAAAGTGGCTAAGGACGCCTCAATATTCAAAAGGTAAGCGTAACCCATCTTAAAACTATAAATGTGAAGGAAGAAAATTTGAAGAAAGAAACTGAAGTAACAGAAGGAGGTAGAGAACTTACTTTGGGCTAAAGGGAGGGAAGAGACTCTAGGTAGATGAATAAGTGCGCAGACGGATGCATAGCAGAAGAGAAAACTTAGAAAGTGAAGAGTGAAAAAGTGGAGAAGTGATTCAGAATGGAGTATTTATAGAAGCCAGAGGGGAGAGAGTAAATGCCACCCAATAAATGAGGCGCGAGAAACTCTACAAGTCCAATCACAACCATCGCATACGCATCACCTTGGTTCGTGAACCTTCAGGTGATGATGACGGCAGAACCAACCATCAGGCACGACGCATCTTTTAAAGGCACATTAATTAGCCTCTCAACCACCCAATGCATACCGATTGGGTTTCCCAGATAGAAACTGTATCTTAGGTTCCTTGATTCGTCCTCGGGCACCGTGCACAAATCAAGGGGGGGCTAATGTACGGTACCAGGCTCCTAGGACCATCTGGACCTTGGGCCCAAACTCCGCAGAATGGCCCGTGGTTACTAACTCCCCTATCAGAAGCTGGGCTTAAGGCCCACTAAGGACACGGATGCATGCCCTATGACCTCATGTTTAGCCCAGAACCTATTGGTCGGTTGTTGAAATGTTCGTTCATTACTCCACGACGGGGGAACATGCCCGGCAAGTCTCATTTCCAACAAAGTACAACTGCTCGGTAAAATCGTACCTTGGATGCCCGGTAACGCCCTGAGTGATACCGCCGCCGAGCATCATCCTCCAACAGGAACTAGTTCCAAAGCCACTCTCACCAAACATCCACCTAAGGATAACAGCATTGGACCCTTCAAATCACCAACTACAAAAGTAATCATAGCACCCCACTAATCATAATGCTATAAATAAGAGAAGCTGGAGAAGAAGAGGGGGTTGTTGGAGGGTTCCAAAGAAAGTTGAGAGTAGAAAGTAAGTCATAAGGGGGAAAGGGAAACAATATAGAGGTTGGGGAGGTTTAGTTGGGTCACTTGACAAGAATCACCTAAGGTAGGAAACTCAAAGCCCACATTTCAAATATTTTGTGAGCCCACGAGTGAGTTATTCCTATAAGCTTGTTCTGGGTGCCCACACCTACTATTTGGTCTTTGATTCCATTACCATGATAAGTCACTAGTTCCTTGCTCTCATTAAGGGTTTGTTTAGTTGGAGGAGTGGAAAAGCGAAAGGATAGAAAATTGTGAAAGAATGGAAAAGTGGGATGATAGAAAAGATTTTAATTTCTCTCATTTTTGTTTGGTTGGGAGTGGAAAAGTGAAGGGATAGAAAAAGTGAGTTTGTATAAATTTACTCATATATCCTTGTTAAAAAATGATGGCCAATTAAAACAAAAAAGTGACAGAAAAAACAATTACCCAACTTATTAAAAATTAAAAATCAACTAAAAAAAAATCATGTCTAGTTAAACAAAGAAAAAAAAAAGAAGAAAAAAAAAAAGAAGAACAACAAGAAGAAGAACAAGAAGGCAACATCTAGCCCAGGAAAGGAAAAAAAAAAAATAGAGGCAACGTCCCTAAGACAGCACCCAAAAAAAAAAATTAAAAAAAAAAAGAAAGAAAGATGGAATTGGATGAATTGCCCATGTGCAATTGCACATGGACATTTTTGTTTATTAAGTAGCCTCATTTTCTCCTTTAAACTTTTTCTCCAATTTGGGGAGAAAACGTTTTAGCGAGCCTAGGAAAAAAACACCTGGGCCCCACCATTTATTTTCCTTCCTCTCCACCCAATTAAACACACCCCAAAAATTTTTTCTTCTCATTTTTTCTCCAAAGTTTTCCATCCACCTTATTTCACCTCCAAACAAACACACCCTAAGGTTGGACATGGCCTTAAGTTAGACCATTAGACGAAAGCACATAAATTTTTTTTTTTTTTTTTTAACACTACTTGTTTAGGTTTTTTTTTTTTTTTACCCTTTGATACCTTTTTTGTTTATTTTTTTTTCCCCAAAAAGAAACTATAGCTTTCTTCTTAAATTGGCGTGCCAGATATTGAGTTAGAACTTCCACTCTTCTCTCTTCTACAATTTCGTTGCTTTCTCAGCAGCCAAATACATCTTTAGGGTTTCTCTTAACTCTGTAACTTTTTGTTGTTGTTGTTGTTTGGTTTTATAGGGTGTTTGAATTGGTGTTGAAGATGATGAGCTTGTGAGTGTGTAAATATTGTATACATATGTATGCAAAAATTGGGCGTTGAGGGAGTGGCAATTTGGCAAAAAAATGAGGCTGTTCCCGTTGAGCTCTAGCTCGAGCTCAAGCAGGGAAAAGGATGAGAGCGATGAAACCAAAAACCAGGCGTTTTTGTACCTCAATGTCTATGATCTCACTCCCATTAACAACTACCTTTACTGGTTCGGCCTCGGGATCTTCCATTCCGGTATCGAAGGTATATGAATTTCCAACCCATTACATTGTGTTGCTTAGCTTCTTACTTATTTGAAGTGAGCTGTAAATGAATTAAACTTATTATGAACAGCTCGAGCTCAGCTTGAGAAAAAGGCTTGTTTAGCCCAATTTTAGGATCGGCTATTAACGAGCCAAGCTCATACATTATAATGTGTTCGTGAACAGGCTGGTGAACATGATGATTGATTTAACCGTATATAATAGTAACATGATGATCGATTTAACTGTATATAATAATATTATATTTTCATATGTATACCTGTCTAAAAATATACTTATATAGACTTGAGATTGAATTGTGTAAATTTGTAAATAGGTTCATATGATATCAAATTACTATTTGTAGTTTGTTGATAATATAAACAATCTATTCGTAGTAAAAATTCATAGATTTTGGAAGGGTAACAAAATTTTTGTCAAGTTTTGACTTTGTTTGGGAAGTTAATCAAGTAGCTCGTAAACAAGCTCAAACTTGTTCAACAAGGAAATGAACCAAACTTGAATATGTAATCTTGTTTGGTAATAAGCTCAAGTTCGGCTCGTGTTCAAAATAAAACAAATGAACAAGCCTGAACTTTTAATACTTGGCTTGTTTATAGCCTTAGTTATTTCAAACTTCAATGCTGCAAAAATTGCAAATAGATAATTATGGGATTGTATGACAAGGTCACAATGTTATTGCCATTACGTTTCCTTGTCTTATGCTGTAATAGTTATGAATATGCTATAAAAAGCTGTATTCTGCAAAATGATTGCACTAGAAATAGAAACAACTGCTTCAAATGGTGAGTGGAAGATATCATGCTTTATAATTGGTTAACTTTGGATAAATCTTGAAGCTTCATGTTTGCATTGCTATGCACAACTTTTGCCAGCTATGATTAAAAGCATGTGTTAGGACTAATGTAGAATGGCTGTTCTAGGCATTTCCCTACAAGTGTGATTATCAAAAATCTAGCAAATAAGATGTTGTCTATCGTTTCTTGTTTTCATTCCTAAATTTGTTTTAGCTTATTATATTCTATTAAGTTAGTCTTTTGGTGGATTCATGGGTAATTTAAGGTTATTTTTTAATGTAAAATGTAAATGTAGTAGGCTAATCTTGTCCTAGCTTAAGGTTATTGGCTAGCATTGTTAAGTTTATTTTTGATCTCTGCCTGACCTGAATGAAGTTGTTCTGCTCTATTGATTGCTGTTACTCTCGGACCAACAACTTTAACCAATTTTACTAAGTCAAGTGCATGCTTTGGAACCTTCTTGTAGAAAATAGAGAATGGTGAGAATCCAATAGAACTTTGGACAACACTATAGGGGACTTCATGTTACATTGAAAAAAAAAAAAAAAAAAAAAAAACTAACGTTGGGATAGGAGAGGGGCACTTAACTCCTCACTTCTCAATACAGGACTTCCCTAACCCCAACAAACACCAACATCATCTCCAACAACTTCCCTTCTTGCATGTTTTTGNTTAGGTTCCTTGATTCGTCCTCGGGCACCGTGCACAAATCAAGGGGGGGCTAATGTACGGTACCAGGCTCCTAGGACCATCTGGACCTTGGGCCCAAATTGAAATGCTCAGGCATTTTATTTGGTAGAGAGAATATCTAACCAAAGTTGAGAGGAACAGTCAATTATACTTTTGTTATTTATTTTTAGCAAAAACATCAATTTGGTCCATACATTTTGGTACAATCAATTTGGTCTATGTTATTTTAAATTTGCAGTCAATTCAATTCTTATTGTCAATTCACTATGGACATAAATTAATGGTAAAGATCAAATTGACTACAGTATTTTCAAATTGTTCTGAAACAACATTCTAGGATTGGCTCTTTAGCTTCAAACCATTCTAATCAAAGTGTTTAGGGGAAATGGTTCAAGTAGCGTGATTAGTATCATATTGTAATTATCTCTAAAAAAAAGGGTTGGTGATAATTAAAAAAAAAAAAAAAAAAAAAAAAAAAACTAACGTTGGGATAGGAGAGGGGCACTTAACTCCTCACTTCTCAATACAGGACTTCCCTAACCCCAACAAACACCAACATCATCTCCAACAACTTCCCTTCTTGCATGTTTTTGATTTGCTGTTCCTCCACACAAGATCTTTTTTCTTATTTCATTTCCAATGAAGAGCGATAATGACCAACTCAATAATATGACAATCATGATTGTCGCTCCTCAAAGTATTGTGAGAATCCAATTTCCAATCCCCATGTCCTCACTTCAATGACAATGGTAGGGTTTCTCCTCTCTTCTCCAAGTTCTCATTGTTCTTGTCAGTTTGATTTTAATTTTCTCCATTTGAATCAATTGGTTAGTGCTCTTAGTTCATGGTGCTCTGTATTTTGGGAATTTGATTTGTACTGCTATGCTCTCCTAGTTTCCTATGTTTGGTCTTTATTTTTGGGTGATGGAGTAGTTGAATTTTCTGTTATTATTATTACAAATTTTTGTGCTTGGAGATAGTATCATATCTTGTTCTTGTGGAAAAGAGAGAAATGAATGTGGTTTTTTGAAAATTTGCATTTACCAGCAGGGTGGGTAGGGCAGGCCACAACATGGTGGGATGGGTTTTTAAAAATCCTTGCATGCCAGGGTGCCAGGGATGGAAAACCCTGTTGCCACTTGATGTGGGATAGGGCATGGGGCCTTTTGAGTGGGGTTGGGCGGGGAATGGGATCACCCAAAAAACCTGCCCATTGCCATCCCTGGCTGAAAGGGCTTGTACTCCCTTGATCTTCATGGATATGCTAGTTGTACTTGCCCTCATTGTTCACTGTACTAGATTGCTGAACAGCTATGATACCACTTAACGCAAACAGAAACGCAATAGGCTCTTGTTCTACCTTAATGAACCTCTTTAATATTCAAGAATAAGAAATCTATAATCAAACAAAAATTTTAGAATCAGAGAAATATTGTATTCCACTATGATTAAACTAGTTTGGGAACTCTTCTTGACAGCTTTTCTTTAAAAAAAAAAAATATAAGTAAAAAAAAATATAATATTCCAACTAATTCACTGAAAGACTAATATTAATGAAATTAAATATTTAAAAAAAAAAAGAACTAAATCTAGGCATGAAAGTAAGGGTCAATGGAATGAACATTATGACTGCATGCCGTTTGCGTAGATTTTTTATGATCATACTTTTCGACAAATTCCAAGGAAACTTGTTCTACGTCACTTATTGGTTGCATCTGGCTAGATACACGATTCATGTCTATATAGATATTAAATGAAAAATTCAAGATTGATAAACTCAAATCTGCAACAACAAAAGTGAGTTAGATTATATGCATCTTCTACTTTAAATTTTTTGAAAATTTGCATGAATTACTGTTGTTGAGCATCAACCCATTTGATTTGAGTCTAACTGGTGCAGTTTTTTTTCAGTGGTTCTTTAGTGGATAATTATGTCAACAAACTTACTTGTACCATGCGCTAATTCTTTTTTTGGGGATATTATAGGCACATATGCATACATGGTATTTCATTCTACCAAAATACTTCGTTCAACTGGTTATGCTTGGACTTATTTCATTGTTGGATCTTTTCCTGACAAATGTCATGCACTAAATAGCTGTAGTAGTTATAATATAAATGACCTCTTTTCTAGGAAAGTGTATATTCCTGCTTCAGTTGATCAATTCTCTGCCATTTGTGACTTACAGGCAGGTATCCTATAAGATCACTCATGTATGAGGGGTTTTTGATCTTAGGATATTATCAAATGATATTGTATATGGGTAGTTGTTGAGGATTCTAGGTGTGAAGCTTTTGTATTTTCAATTCTATGGTGTGCCAACCATAAAAAGTTGTCTCTGAAATTTGATGGACAGTGCACGGTTTGGAGTATGGCTTTGGAGCACATGAGTACTCTTCCAGTGGGGTGTTTGAGGTGGAACCAAAAAGTTGCCCTGGCTTCATCTTCAGACGGTCAGTGTTGTTGGGCAGCACTGATATGTCTCGTTCAGAGTTCCGGTCATTCATGGAGCACCTTTCTGCAAAATATCACGGGGACACCTATCATTTGATTGCCAAGAACTGCAACCACTTCACAGATGAAGTTTCTCTGCAGCTAACCGGAAAGTCTATACCAGGATGGGTTAATCGGCTTGCCCGATTAGGTAAGAGATCTCTCTGCCTACGTATTTACATTACTGAGAATCTACCTTGAAGTTCACCATAGCTTCTAGACTATGCGTATGAACATAGTTCCACATTTACCTGGTCATATGATTAAACACATGATCAATCACTATTTTTCCATTATGTCATACTATATTATTTCTATATTATCAGCTACTTCAGATCTCTCCAGGGTACATATATTTTTGGCAGTTTCACACCTTTGGGTAGATTGGTTATGTAGGGTTTTCAAAGGGTGTGAGCATAAGAGCTGCTTACAATTATTGGTACTGCAAATGGATATTTTGGCCAACATATGACTGGCTTTTCCTTAATCTGATTGTATATCTGGTTGAAGTTTCAGGTTCTTTCTGCAATTGTCTTCTGCCTGAAAGCATCCAAGTTACAGCAGTGAGACATCTTCCCGATCATCCTGTATATTCTGGTAAGTCTATTTAGACAACCATTTTTGCAAGACTAATTACCTCAGATGCTTGAAAGTATTTTCTTCATGAAAGAATATTACTGTCATTGGGTATCCAAAAAAACAAAATCTGGTATAACAGAGTCACTGTGTGTAATTGATTAACCGTATATTTCTATATGTTATGTGTTCATTTTGTCGAAAAATGGAAATGAAAGGTAGATGTTCTTTTTAATCCTTTATGTTTTTTTAATGTGTAAAATATGAGGTGAAAAGGTTAGTTAAATCATTGATATTCCCCAGGATTGCATGCTTAATTAGCATTGGTTGAACTTTATCAAGTTACAAAAAGATGGTTAAGTTATGGATCGATAATTCATAAAGATGAAGATATTGAAGAATATGTGAACCCTAGGATAAGAGAGAGGTGGATGAAGTGGAGACGTGCATCAAGAGTATTGTTTGACCATAGAATATCTATAAATTTAAAGAAAATTTTAAAGACTTCTATAAGACTAGCTATGATCTATTGTACTGAATATTGGGCTGTTAAGCACAACGTATTTATAAAATAAGTGTAGTTCAAATGAGAATTTTAAGATGGATAAGTGTAGAAGGAAAGATATGATTAGAAATGAGGAAATTGAAAAATTGGGGTGACCCCTGTTGATGAAAAGATGAGGGAGAGTCGCTTGAAATGGTTCGATTGTGTTCAGAGGAGAGCAATTATTGCACCAATAAGAAAGAGTGAGTTGTTCAAGTTGAGGGAATTAAAAAAGGTAGAGGAAGACCAAGAATAATATTAATAATAGTAGTAAAAAAAGGTATGTCAATGCATGAAGTACTAAAAAGTATGACTTCGGATAGAATAGAATAGAATGGCGAAATAGAATAAATGTGACCTAGTCTAAGTCGCTAACTAGATCCATAGTTGATCCAAAACATACGGGTAAGGCTTGGGTGTTGTTTCTTTAAATTTTGAACTCTGGATTGTTAGGATATCCAGTGAAAATGATTTTTTAGGCACTAAGAAGTTAGAAGCTGGAACCATCCAATCCCTGCAGTTGCATCTATAATTAGTTATCTGGAGTCCCCGTCTAAGAAGTTCTAGGAATGTCTTGACAGTGACTGCTTAATTGTTCAGCAGAAAGCACTAAATTCAGAGTTTTGATTTTCCTATTACATGTGTTAGTGTTGAGGTCTCTCTCTCTCCATTGATCAAAAATATTATGTCAATACAGATGATGATGGGTCAGAATCGGTTGTATCATCTGCATCAGTAGAGAGTGAAGGGGAGCAAAATCATCATCTCCTGACCACACCAAATGGCGATGTGGCTTTTCTTAAGGAAAAACCCGTGAGGCTAGCAAGGGAGCTCATGTGATTCTTTCCTCCAATTCCAGTTATAATTCTTTTGTCTCTTGGGTCTGTCTGTTGGTTGTTCTAGTAATGTATGAGCACAGTTGTATCAGTGAACATGTTTCAAGTAAATTTTTCTAAAATTTTAATATATGTTTCCTGGTACAATATTGATGCCAAAAAGTTGTATGTGGCCAGTATTGTTTTGAAATTTATGATTATGCTTCAGATATTCCTATAACTGCATTAGAAGTTCGCATATTAGCATGTTAGTAATTCTTAAATGTAAGGGCTCTTGTATTTGCTATTAAACTCAAAAGAAATACTCTCAAATTTAATGAGTATTGCAGATCCCAGAAATATGTTATTAAGGTTTTTGTTTATTTTTTGTTTTCCTTTATTTTTACATTGAAATACAGAGAAAATTACCTATTGTTATTATGTACGAATTTACAGGTCTAAGTTTTAAATTTTTTGCTGAGAATATTTGGTATGTGACTGAAATATTTTACAAAGTAGTATGTTTTTGCCAAATTTTTATTTATTTATTTATCTCTCTTTCCCACATTTCTTTGATTCTAGAGTCTTATGATCAAAGAAAAAAGTTTGTAAAATTGCGTTCTCTTTACTTCAAGACAAGATGTGGGTTCCAGTTAAGGAAAATGTTAATGATATATGTGCTTATATTCCAAAAAAATTAGTCAAGTTACAACCAAATTTTGTTGGAATTGTCCATTCGATGACATCCAGGCTGTGGGCTAACTGGACTTGGCAGATACGCTGTGAACTTGGAGACACCACCCATACATAGAACTAAAGAGTAAAGACACCTTATCACAACACAATCTAGTTCACACAATCCGAACTATCACAATTCATGTGTTGGGTTACACCCAATGTGGGACTCAAGTCACTGAACACGAATGCACAATGCCCATTTATGGAACTCACTTCACATAATTTGGGGTATCATAAGTTAACTAAATTGGTAAAATTTCTAGCGTTTTCTCATTTATGGAACCCATTCCACATAATTTGGGGTATCATAAGTTAATTAAATTGGTAAAATCTCTAGGGCATTAGGCAGGTATGGGCGTATGGCTGGGCATATAGGAATTGATTGCTAGAATATGTAGTCAGCCCACCTCGTTTGTCATGATCTTTTTGCTCATAGGTTCAGTTCACTCGTCCATCTCACATGGTGTCGCCACTCCCGTAGTGGGTAATGGCCCAAGAAGCTCCGCCTGCAAGGTTGTACTGCTTTGGATCACCCTCTGATAAGTAGTGCCAATAGCTTCACTTGAGTCCTTGTCATGAAGCCCTCATCAGGATTTCAATCTTCTAAGATATGGAAGCCCATAGATGCATTGGTTTGGTTTGGTTAGGTTATAAGAGAGTTCATTCTTCATTTTTTTTTTTTTTTTAATCCGAGTAGAGGTCATGTAGTAGATATAAAAAATAAAAGTCTAATTTTTTTTTTTTTGGTTGTTGTTGTTGTGAGAATACATTCAATAAGGACCTTATGCAAATCCCCCACTTTACACCCACCAATAGCAATATACCACATCAAGATTTCACTAATAAATGAAATAAATTTATAGACATGTCAAACACAATAATCTCTTAAAAATAAGTCATATATTTAATAAGATTCTCCATTGACTAAAGACAATTTTCCTTTAATCTATTTTTTTTTCTAATACTAATTAATACTGGAAAAAACAAAAAATTATTTTCACAAAAAATTTTCAATCAAAACAAATAGTGCATCAATTAATATACAATCAGTTTGGAGAATCATGAATTGTGTTGCTTTATTAAAATACAATCGATGTTGCGTGACCAGAGGGTATTTGAGTGCTGGTAGTTGTATAATACAATCTTGAATAAAATAAGTTTTCTTTGAGTGTTTGATTAGTTAAATTGATAGCTGATTAACGGAGAGGACTAAATTCAACATAACTTAATCAGCAAGGCAATGACTGGTTAGTGATGTTGACTCATTAGAGCCTGCAAAATGAAGTAGTATTCGTTATTTAACGAGGTATGGCCGGAAAGGCTAGGGTCCAAAACAGAAAATGATATGCAGAAAGATCATAAAGTTTAGGGGTCCACCGAAAATAAAACTGAAATTAAAACGTAAGCTTCAACTTCTAAGATTTGAAATAGAGAAGGTTCAGACGATGTGGTAAAAAAAAAATGAATGTCAAAAGTGAGTTAATATAAAAACGGGTAAAAGTTTATTAGCTCGTGAAAAATAAGAGAGGCCTAGTTGTTTATTATAATTTTTTAAAGTAATAAGAGAGGTCAGATTGTTAGGTTGCGTTATTGACCGGGTACCAAAGTCTTCTCAAGCATCTTCTTGTCTGCTTCCTCAAAGTTTTGGGTCCAAAACCACTACCTAAAACTTTCCAACTGAATGTTGAACCCCCTTAAACACTCTATGATGGAAAAAATTGCATAATTTTTTTAATAATAAACCTATATTTGCTTTCTCTAAAGTGAAAACTCCCCACTTGTTCTGTATAGAAAAAGAAAATAGAGACACTATTTCTAGGTGGCTGAAGTTTGCTTGTCCTTTGGGTTTCGCAGCCTCTGAGTCATTTCGGGTGTGCTTCACTCTCTTTTCGCTGTTCCATTTAAACACCTTCCCATATAAGTTATATAACACATAGGAATAAGATTAAAGAGTAACTAACAACTATCATTGTCCCAAGCTTGTGTCTTCTGCATACCATTTTTTTTTTTTTGGTTAAGCAATGGATGCTTTTCTCTTCCTTATTCTCTTCTCTTCCACCTTGCTAAGCATAAACGCTTATGAAGACACTTGTGCCATGATGCAGTGTGGCGATGGAGCTCCCAAGATTCAATTCCCTTTCCAAGTAAAAGGCTTTCAACTCCAACACTGTGGTCACCCTGGTTTTGAGCTTGTATGCAAAGACAACACCACTTTCATTCCCTTCCCATCCTATAATGGTGACTTGGTTGTTAAAACCATCTCTTATCCACACCAAAAGTCTTAGTCTTCTTGACCCCAAAAACTGTGTCCATGAAGTCTTTCTTAACCTCAACCTCTCTCTTACACCTTTCCATTATTACTATGTTGTTAAGAACTACACATACCTCAATTGTTCTCTAGGTTGGTTTCTTCTTCCTTCAGTGAGATCCCCTGCCTAAGTGGCTCCAAATATCATGTCTATACTGTAGAGCCTTCCTTGGCTATACCAAATTCTTGTAGGCCAGTGAAAACTGTGGCAATTCCTTTTCAGTATAGTCCTTACCTAGCTGACAATAGTTTTGGTCTTGGATTATCTTGGGATTTGCCTGGATCAGAAGATTGTGAAGCAAACGGAGGCCACTGTGGATTGAAGGATAAAACAGGATGTTTTAACTTGGCACATGATATAGGTAATCTTTGTCCTTTGTCCCCATTATTTTTTATTTATTTTTATTTATTATTTATTTTTATTTTTTAGAAATTTTGATTGTGTCCTATAATATTTGACAATTTCTAATTTTAACAATTTTGATTAGTAATGAAACTTGTAAAGTATGTACCAGGACATATTGTCATGTACTAGTTTCTTAGAAAAGAAAAGAAAATTTCATTTTACTAAAAAGAGAATAATAAAATCATTATGGGGATAATAAAACAATAGTTTGAGAGTTTTTGAGATATCAGAAAAAAATTATGTACTACTAAATTTTTCCAAACTTGCTCTGTCATTTCCAATGAAGGAAAAAAAAAAAAAAATACTAGCAATCTTCTACCCCCTAAAGTCCAACCTATCACATATTCCAAGTAACTATTCTGTCTGTCTAATCTTCTAGCATTCACATGGAATCATAGTGGGAAAATAAGATCTAAAACTAATGAAATCATGCATGTCATGTCACTCACATAAATGTGTTATGTGTCCATCATGTATTAGGATAAGCACTCTCAAAGGTATTAATTAGTTATATTTCAATTCTACTTCACGTTGGTCAAATTGACAAAGACTTTGACCCGGTTTTCGTAGAAATACTGAAAGGAAACTTCCCTTCTTGTCACTATGTGCCCTTGTCAAATAACTAGCTATCATGCCCTTGATTGCACATTTAGAATTGTTGTAACATTAATATTTTAAAATTGTATGAATTGAAAAATTGGAGTAGCTAGCATCAATATCTTGTTCAAAACAGAGGAAAACAGACACAGGAGAGGTCTTTTTCACTAGCTAACCAATATATCCCATTTTCAATACATGATCAATTGATCATATATATTATATATAAATCATAATACAAACTAATCTTAATTTTTGGGGTTTTTTATGCATCTGCTTGAGGTAAAAGCCTCAACTAGTAGTATTTGTTAGTTTATACATATAATAAAAGAGAGATTGGTCTAGTAAGTTTATACTAATTGTGGTCTGATTTTTGCAGTCTTCAGTATCGGCATCTTCATTTTTGCGATGGTGGTGGCGACAGTGACGATTATAAGGATCTATCACTCGAAGAAAATACACTGCCAGGATGAAGAAAAGTATTCAGCTGTGGTTGAGAAATTAGGAGACTATAACCAGATTTTGAAACCAAGCAAGTAATCAATAGTAAGCACGAACTATTTAGGACATCGAAGTACAGAAGCACCTTTAGAGGCAAAAAAAAAAAAAAAAAAAAAGTATTTATATAAGAAGTTGGTATGGATTAGCTTTGATTGTATAAATTTTTGTTTTTTTAAAAAAAAAAAAAAATGTATAGCTTTAAGAGCTAATAATTTTGAAAAAGTAGAAAGAAGTTTGGCAACTCAAACAAAATGGTTTAATTGCATGAATCAGACATAAGATTGAGATGAGAAGTGATGTTTCTCAAATTCTCCAACATAATTTCGACATAATAACACGCATGTGACTATTACTTCAAGATTTGAGTCTTGACTAGCTGCGTTTGTGTCTCTTCTTACCACGTCTTAAGGGTCCTTATTACTCTAAGTAATATGCATTGGAGTATAAAGTGAACAATTTAGTTACAGATTTTTTCGGATATGTGAGTACATCATAAACTCATATGGAAATATTTTGTAAAATATATTTTTATAGTTTATTTATAATACTCATTGGGTAGTATTATATTTGAGAATTAGTAATATTACACAAAAATTAATTAAAAAAAAAAATTAAGAGAAGAGAATGAGTTATATTATATTGTTGTAAAAGCTGAAGCTCAAATACCAATATTGATTGTGATTATTGACTTAAGGAAGATTTTCAAAACAAATAATAGGAACGGAGAAAACCAAACCCAAAAATAAAAAGACGACCACGTACTAAAGAGAACACCAAAAATTTACGCAATTCAACGATAGCCTACATATATGGGCAACGGGCAAGAGAAAATTTCAATAATAAATCTAGAAGATACAAATACGATGTAGATGCATTATCACATAACTCAAAATCCCAATAAACCCAAAACAAGAGATCTTCATCTTTATCACTAATATCTAACATCCAAATTTTGCAAATCAACAAACATTTTTTATAATCACTAATATTAGCATATTTTCCGACATATTTGACTAACCATCCGTAAAACTCTTGTAAACTATCAATTGATTCAATTCTTCCACCAGTTAACAATTCTAACCAGTCACGGGGATAATAAAAACTAACTCATTAAGAGACAAGTCCCAAACATGATAACAGATTCTTGGTTTTGCCTCTTTTAGATAGAAACTGAACTTAAGGCAAATCTCATAACCGAGTGAAATCTTCTATACAAAATCCTCTTTGACATATGGCTTGATCATGTAATTACAAGTTCAAAATAGATGCAAATACTTTTTGAGCTTTGGCTATGTGGATCTTCTTCTTCATTTAATTTTTTTTTTTTCTTGGTGGTAAGTAGCTCTCTGGACCTAGTTGCTACATGATGCTTGATCATGACCTATACCATACCATGGACTCAGAACTTGCTAATTAGTTTGCAGTCTCAGCTAATTAAGGAGTAGCGAACCATGGTTCTGCTGCTCCAAAATGCTCTCACCCAAAACTAAACATGAATTTAGAAACTTACTTTGTATACTGACATAAGCAAAGTATCACTCTGTTCCCAGCAAGTAGTTTATCAAGTTGTTTTAAAATACCAGAAAGGCAAGTACATTAATGGTCCTATACAAACAACTGCAAACTAGAAGCTGAATATTGTACCTTACAGTTCAACATTGTACCAAAAGAATTAGAAGGAAAAGAACATAGGTGATTTGCATAAGTCAATAACAAACAATGTTTACAGAGCATTATACGGACTAGGAAAAATAATGCACTCTAAAAAAGACAACTTTTACAATAACCTTAAACTTGGATACATGAAGAAAGGCATAAGAGAAATTAACACGGAACAACAGGGAAAAAGCAAGCTGGGCAGGAATATCAAAATGTGGTTTCCATGTATGAAAAAGATGCAGGGAAACCATAACAAACCTGAGTGTACAAATGGCGCAAGATGCACAATGTAAATAGTGCTATCCTTGTTAATTAAACCATGAGTGCTCTCCTTCAATCTAGTGATCCCTGGACTTCATGGGTCCAGAGTTTTCAACAAATTAGGGCATTCCCTAACTTTGATTTGAAGTCCTTATCTTATCTAAATTTTCGAGATTTGGGCATTCCCTGACTTTGATTAATTTTATAGATGGAAATATATCCTGAACGCTCTTCGACTCTAGCACCCCAATACTAGTCAAATTGGGCAGTTCCACCAGGTGCAGCTTCTGTAAATTCCGCAGTTTACAATCTGTTGATGGATTTGGCATAAACAGAGTCTTCAATTTATCACAGAATTTAATTTGGAGGACTTCAAGATTTTCTGGCAGCCGGGATGAATGAAAAACAGTTTCAAGCATTGGGCAACAATCTAGATATAATTTTTTAAGGTGTCCAAGTTGCAAGTTTCCATTGGAGACACTCTTCAATATGGGAAGGTTTGACGCCCACAGAGTCTCAAGATTTTCCTCCATTAAGACTTTTGCCTTTTCACCAAAAATAGTTTGCATTTCGGTTGACCTCTCTAGCCAACAGCCTTTCATTGCCATGACATTGCCAACATTTATTGACTCCACACCTGCAGCCAAGTCTGATAAGGATTTGATAAACTTGTTATCGATCAAAGAGATATATTCAGCTTTTTGGAGGGCATCCTCAACACCGGAAGGAAAAATATCAAATCCAACGATTTCCAGATACTTGCCATGTTCTTCAGGAAGAGAAAGAATCTGGAAGTAGATTTCTCTGAAGTTAGGGTCAACTCTGTGCCAACAAATGTCCCTAGCTGGGCCTTCCTTTTCATGAGCACAAACAGAGAACTGAAATTCTTTGAAGCATGTCTCCCATAACCCAGGATTTGTCTTCAAATATTGGAAGAATTCAGTGCCACTCAATGACATGCAAGGCCTATTTTGACTGCACTTGAAGATGCCACACTGATCCCAGTTTAGCTCCTCCGGTAAGTTCTTTATCTTCCCCCAGTCAAGTGTTTGAACATCCTTTAAGTCTGGTAAAGTAAGGCGCTTCAAGTGAGTCAGCTGTGAGATCTCATAGGGAAACTCCTTGACTCTAGTTCCCCACAAATCAAGGACTTCCAAATGAGTAACTGATTTCAGACACAGTAGCTTCTCCAATCTTGAACAATCTCTTAAGTTAAGGTCACGGAGATTGCTAAAATTTTCAAGTGATGGTAGAGACTGAATGTCTGTTTCAGAAAGATTCAAAACCTCTAGCTGTGTACATTTTTCCAAATTTGGACATAATTCGGACAGTCTGCAACGTTGAAGTAAAAGCTGAGTGAGGTTGGTGAGGTTGGTGAGGTTGGACGTGGGAGGTAACTTAAGTGCAGTTCCTGATAGGTTGAGGAACCGAAGGTGAACCATATTCTCCAAGAATTTAGCTTCAGTTTCTTCCAAAGACCTTGCACCACATAAATCAAGCTCCTCAAGTTTCGAAAGAGATTCCAGAGGTGGAAGTTCTTTTAGATTGACACAGTTTCTTAGTAAGAGTTGACAGAGGTTACTAAGATTGGAAAGGGATGGTAGACGTTCAATCTTAGTTTCTGAGAGGTTAAGTTGTTGAAGGCAAGTCATGTGCTGAAAGGATTCATCCACAATTTCTTTCAAAGCACTACAACCTGAAAGATTAAGAATTTCAAGGTTACAAAGGTTAGAAAGTGAGGGTAACTTTTTTTTTGTTTAAAAAAAAAAAAAAATGCATGGCTTTAAGAGCTAATAATTTTGAAAAAGTAGAAAGAAGTTTGGCAACTCAAACAAAATGGTTTAATTGCATGAATCAGACATAAGATTGAGATGAGAAGTGATGTTTCTCAAATTCTCCAACATAATTTCGACATAATAACACGCATGTGACTATTACTTCAAGATTTGAGTCTTGACTAGCTGCGTTTGTGTCTCTTCTTACCACGTCTTAAGGGTCCTTATTACTCTAAGTAATATGCATTGGAGTATAAAGTGAACAATTTAGTTACAGATTTTTTCGGATATGTGAGTACATCATAAACTCATATGGAAATATTTTGTAAAATATATTTTTATAGTTTATTTATAATACTCATTGGGTAGTATTATATTTGAGAATTAGTAATATTACACAAAAATTAATTAAAAAAAAAAATTAAGAGAAGAGAACGAGTTATATTATATTGTTGTAAAAGCTGAAGCTCAAATACCAATATTGATTGTGATTATTGACTTAAGGAAGATTTTCAAAACAAATAATAGGAACGGAGAAAACCAAACCCAAAAATAAAAAGACGGCCACGTACTAAAGAGAACACCAAAAATTTATGCAATTCAACTATAGCCTACATATATGGGCAACGGGCAAGAGAAAATTTCAATAATAAATCTAGAAGATAGAAATACGATGTAGATGCATTATCACATAACTCAAAATCCAATAAACCCAAAACAAGAGATCTTCATCTTTATCACTAATATCTAACATCCAAATTTTGCAAATCAACAAACATTTTTTATAATCACTAATATTAGCATATTTTCCGACATATTTGACTAACCATCCGTAAAACTCTTGTAAACTATCAATTGATTCAATTCCACCAGTTAACAATTCTAACCAGTCACGGGGATAATAAAAACTAACTCATTAAGAGACAAGTCCCAAACATGATAACAGATTCTTGGTTTTGCCTCTTTTAGATAGAAACTGAACTTAAGGCAAATCTTATAACCGAGTGAAATCTTCTATACAAAATCCTCTTTGACATATGGCTTGATCATGTAATTACAAGTTCAAAATAGATGCAAATACTTTTTGAGCTTTGGCTATGTGGATCTTCTTCTTCATTTAAATTTTTTTTTTTCTTGGTGGTAAGTATCTCTCTGGACCTAGTTGCTACATGATGCTTGATCATGACCTATACCATACCATGGACTCAGAACTTGCTAATTAGTTTGCAGTCTCAGCTAATTAAGGAGTAGCTAACCATGGTTCTGCTGCTTCAAAATGCTCTCACCCAAAACTAAACATGAATTTAGAAATTTACTTTGTATACTGACATAAGCAAAGTATCACTCTGTTCCCAGCAAGTAGTTTATCAAGTTGTTTTAAAATACCAGAAAGGCAAGTAGATTAAAGGTCCTATACAAACAACTACAACCTAGAAGCTGAATATTGTACCTTACAGTTCAACATTGTACCAAAAGAATTAGAAGGAAAAGAACATAGGTGATTCGCATAAGTCAATAACAAACAATGTTTACAGAGCATTATATGGACTAGGAAAAATAATGCACTCTAAAATAGACAACTTTTACAATAACCTTAAACTTGGATACATGAAGAAAGGCATAAGAGAAATTAACACGGAACAACAGGGAAAAAGCAAGCTGGGCAGGAATATCAAAATGTGGTTTCCCTGTATGAAAAAGATGCAGGGAAACCATAACAAACCTGAGTGTACAAATGGCTCAAGATGCACAATGTAAATAGTGCTATCCTTGTTAATTAAACCATGAGAGCTCTCCTTCAATCTAGTGATCCCTGGACTTCATGGGTCCAGAGTTTTCAACAAATTGAGGCATTCCCTGACTTTGATTTGAAGTCCTTAATCTTATCTAAATTTTCGAGATTTGGACATTCCCTGACTTTGATTAATTTTATAGATGGAAATATATCCTGAACGCTCTTCAACTCCAGCACCCCAATACTAGTCAAATTGGGCAGTTCCACCAGGTGCAGCTTCTGTAAATTCCGCAGTTTACAATCTGTTGATGGATTTGGCATAAACAGAGTCTTCAATTTATCACAGAATTTAATTTGGAGGACTTCAAGATTTTCTGGCAGCTGGGATGAATGAAAAACAGTTTCAAGCATTGGGCAACAATCTAGATATAATTTTTTAAGGTGTCCAAGTTGCAAGTTTCCATTGGAGACACTCTTCAATATGGGAAGGTTTGACACCCACAGAGTCTCAAGATTTTTCTCCCTTAAGACTTCCTTTTCACCAAAAATAGTTTGCATTTCGGTTGACCTCTCTAGCCAACAGCCTTTCATTGCCATGACATTGCCAACATTTATTGACTCCACACCTGCAGCCAAGTCTGATAAGGATTTGATAAACTTGTTATCGATCAAAGAGATATACTCAGCTTTTTGGAGGGCATCCTCAACACCGGAAGGAAATCTATCAAATCCAACAATTTCCAGATACTTGCCATGTTCTTCAGGAAGAGAAAGAATCTGGAAGTAGATTTCTCTGAAGTTAAGGTCAACTCTGTGCCAACAAATGTCCCTAGCTGTGCCTTCCTTTTCATGAGCACAAACAGAGAACTGAAATTCTTTGAAGCATGTCTCCCATAACCCAGGATTTGTCTTCAAATATTGGAAGAATTCAGTGCCACTCAATGACATGCAAGGCCTATTTTGACTGCACTTGAAGATGCCACACTGATCCCAGTTTAGCTCCTCTGGTAAGTTCTTTATCTTCCCCCAGTCAAGTGTTTGAACATCCTTTAAGTCTGGTAAATTAAGGCGCTTCAAATAAGTCAACTGTGAGATCTCATAGGGAAACTCCTTGACTCTAGTTCCCCATAAATCAAGGACTTCCAAATGAGTAACTGATTTCAGACATGGTAGCTTCTCCAAGCTTGAACAATCTCTTAAGTTAAGGTCACGGAGATTGCTAAAATTTTCAAGTGATGGTAGAGACTGAATGTCTGTCTCAGAAAGATTCAAAACCTCTAGCTGCGTACATTTTTCCAAATTTGGACATAATTCGGACAGTCTACAACGTTGAAGTAAAAGCTGAGTGAGGTTTGTGAGGTTGGTGAGGTTGGACGTGGGAGGTAACTTAAGTTCAGTTCCTGATAGGTTGAGGAACCGAAGGTGAACCATGTTCTCCAAGAATTTAGCTTCAGTTTCTTCCAAAGACCTTGCACCACATAAATCAAGCTCCTCAAGTTTCGAAAGAGATTCCAGAGGTGGAAGTTCTTTTAGATTGACACAGTTTCTTAGTAAGAGTTGACAGAGGTTACTAAGATTGGAAAGGGATGGTAGACGTTCAATCTTAGTTTCTGAGAGGTTAAGTTGTTGAAGGCAAGTCATGTGCTGAAAGGATTCATCCACAATTTCTTTCAAAGCACTACAACCTGAAAGATTAAGAATTTCAAGGTTACAAAGGTTAGAAAGTGAGGGTAACTTTTGAAGGTTGGTTTTTGAGAGTTCAAGATGACGGAGGTATCTCAGATGTTTGAGGATATTATCTTCGATTTTGTCTAAAATCGAAGCATCAGAAAGATTCAGCGACTTGAGATTTGGGAGGCTGTTATTATTGGAAGGTAAATGCCTGATTCTGGTATTAGAAAGATTGAGGGTCTTGAGGCCATCCATACTTGGAAAGATTTCATCTTGATTTTCCTTCAGCATAGAAGAACCTGAAAGATCAAGAATTTCAAGCTGAGATACTGATTTTAGGCTGGGCAGTCTAGTTAAGCATTCACAACATCTTAATGAGAGTTGAGTGAGATTTCCCAGATTTTTCAAAAAAGGCAAGCGGTCAATCTTTGTTTGGGAAAGATCAAGCATTCGAAGTTTTGCATGTGCTTTAAACGTCTTATCTTTCAATTTTTTCAATTCAATAGCACCAGAAAGATCAAGCACTAGGAGGTTTTCAAGTTTTTGTAGTCTTGGAAGTTCTTCCAAGCTAGCACACCCCCTTAGCACCCCAATACTAGTCAAATTGGGCAGTTCCACCAGGTGCAGCTTCTGTAAATTCCGCAGTTTACAATCTGTTGATGGATTTGGCATAAACAGAGTCTTCAATTTATCACAGAATTTAATTTGGAGGACTTCAAGATTTTCTGGCAGCCGGGATGAATGAAAAACAGTTTCAAGCATTGGGCAACAATCTAGATATAATTTTTTAAGGTGTCCAAGTTGCAAGTTTCCATTGGAGACACTCTTCAATATGGGAAGGTTTGACGCCCACAGAGTCTCAAGATTTTCCTCCATTAAGACTTTTGCCTTTTCACCAAAAATAGTTTGCATTTCGGTTGACCTCTCTAGCCAACAGCCTTTCATTGCCATGACATTGCCAACATTTATTGACTCCACACCTGCAGCCAAGTCTGATAAGGATTTGATAAACTTGTTATCGATCAAAGAGATATATTCAGCTTTTTGGAGGGCATCCTCAACACCGGAAGGAAAAATATCAAATCCAACGATTTCCAGATACTTGCCATGTTCTTCAGGAAGAGAAAGAATCTGGAAGTAGATTTCTCTGAAGTTAGGGTCAACTCTGTGCCAACAAATGTCCCTAGCTGGGCCTTCCTTTTCATGAGCACAAACAGAGAACTGAAATTCTTTGAAGCATGTCTCCCATAACCCAGGATTTGTCTTCAAATATTGGAAGAATTCAGTGCCACTCAATGACATGCAAGGCCTATTTTGACTGCACTTGAAGATGCCACACTGATCCCAGTTTAGCTCCTCCGGTAAGTTCTTTATCTTCCCCCAGTCAAGTGTTTGAACATCCTTTAAGTCTGGTAAAGTAAGGCGCTTCAAGTGAGTCAGCTGTGAGATCTCATAGGGAAACTCCTTGACTCTAGTTCCCCACAAATCAAGGACTTCCAAATGAGTAACTGATTTCAGACACAGTAGCTTCTCCAATCTTGAACAATCTCTTAAGTTAAGGTCACGGAGATTGCTAAAATTTTCAAGTGATGGTAGAGACTGAATGTCTGTTTCAGAAAGATTCAAAACCTCTAGCTGTGTACATTTTTCCAAATTTGGACATAATTCGGACAGTCTGCAACGTTGAAGTAAAAGCTGAGTGAGGTTGGTGAGGTTGGTGAGGTTGGACGTGGGAGGTAACTTAAGTGCAGTTCCTGATAGGTTGAGGAACCGAAGGTGAACCATATTCTCCAAGAATTTAGCTTCAGTTTCTTCCAAAGACCTTGCACCACATAAATCAAGCTCCTCAAGTTTCGAAAGAGATTCCAGAGGTGGAAGTTCTTTTAGATTGACACAGTTTCTTAGTAAGAGTTGACAGAGGTTACTAAGATTGGAAAGGGATGGTAGACGTTCAATCTTAGTTTCTGAGAGGTTAAGTTGTTGAAGGCAAGTCATGTGCTGAAAGGATTCATCCACAATTTCTTTCAAAGCACTACAACCTGAAAGATTAAGAATTTCAAGGTTACAAAGGTTAGAAAGTGAGGGTAACTTTTGAAGGTTGGTTTTTGAGAGTTCAAGATGACGGAGGTATCTCAGATGTTTGAGGATATTATCTTCGATTTTGTCTAAAATCGAAGCATCAGAAAGATTCAGCGACTTGAGATTTGGGAGGCTGTTATTATTGGAAGGTAAATGCCTGATTCTGGTATTAGAAAGATTGAGGGTCTTGAGGCCATCCATACTTGGAAAGATTTCATCTTGATTTTCCTTCAGCATAGAAGAACCTGAAAGATCAAGAATTTCAAGCTGAGATACTGATTTTAGGCTGGGCAGTCTAGTTAAGCATTCACAACATCTTAATGAGAGTTGAGTGAGATTTCCCAGATTTTTCAAAAAAGGCAAGCGGTCAATCTTTGTTTGGGAAAGATCAAGCATTCGAAGTTTTGCATGTGCTTTAAACGTCTTATCTTTCAATTTTTTCAATTCAATAGCACCAGAAAGATCAAGCACTAGGAGGTTTTCAAGTTTTTGTAGTCTTGGAAGTTCTTCCAAGCTAGCACACCCCCTTAGCATGAGCCACCTAAGTTCACTCAGTTCAGAGATGGAAGAAGGCAGCGATTTGATCTGGACTGCAGAGAGCTTCAGGCTTCGAAGTTGAAGCAATTTATGAAAAAAATCATCTGGAATTTTCTTCAAGGAGGTAGCACCTGATATCTCTAGAACCGTTAATGATTCAAGTCCTTTGATATTATCAACGTTCTCCAATAGATCACATCCTCTGAGCACAAGAAGATGAAGCTTGTACATTTCAGACAAGTTTGACGGCAATGTTTTGATTGTGGGATTGAAAAGTGCAAGAACTTCAATTCCCTTCATTGGCTTAAAGAATGTATCAAGGACTTCCCTGGAGAGACGACTTCCATCAATTAGTAGTGTGGACACTTTATCCCATTTGTCACGGTTGCACATTGTTTTCATCAAACCGTCTGCATGTGTGATTCTCCCAAAACCTTGCCAATGGCCACCCTCAAACACTCTAGCCAAACCCAAACTTGATTTCCCTTCATTCCTATCAGGACAACAATCAAGGATTGTAAGTGCTAATCCTTCCACGACAACGGCATTATCATCTCGTATTTTCAGCAGATGGCGATCTATAAGCTCCACTAAAACACGATGTCCCTCTTCATACACCTTCTCAACATGGTCAACAGGACCAAAATATCCTTCCAATATCCAGCAAGCTATCAACTCATTGTAATGGACTCCACCATGCTTGAGAAAGAACTGCAAGCTATACCAACAACAATCAATCAAAGCCTTATCTCTCTTCGGCAACATTTCATACCCACAGCGCAGCAGTTGATTTGCACTGTTATGTGCATCCTCACATGTCGCTGCTTCTTTCATAGCACTTTCCAATGTCCAAACCCCAGAATCATGCTCTACAATGCGATTTAAGGCTTCTGCTATTACTACAATCGCAGCTGGTAGACCCTTGCTCTTTTTGGCAATTCTTAAGGCATGTGTTTGAAAATCATCAATGCCTGAAACGTTTTCAGTGACTCTTTTCTTAAACAGACTTAATCCCTCTTCATTGGACAAAGGCTCAATCACTATTTTTATTAGCTCACTCTTAGTTTCAGTCACTTCATTTCCTTCCACAACTGGCTTTTTTCTTCTAGTGAATAAAACCTTAAACAAAGTCTGCTCATCCAATTGCCCAATTTTTGTTAATGCTGACATAATATCATTTTCATTCATTGTGTCAGGAACACCATCGACAATCAGGAAAAGAAACTTACTATCCAATCTCATTTCTTTAAGCTTAGCAGATATCTTATCTTTCAAGCTTTTCACGTCCTCCTCTTTATGGTCCTCCTCCTTAGTGGCATTATCTTCCCACTCCTCAATAGTGGTAAGTACAGACAATTGACGGGCAATGTTCTCATGAAGAGACATGTTCTCGTCGAGAGACTTCTTATCATCTTGTTGATTCAGAAATACCCAAAGAGTCACATAAGATAGGTCCTCCTTGTCTGCTGAATCAGCTATCTTTCTTGCAATCCATGTTTTCCCAACTCCTGCATCCCCAATGAGAACAATTGTCGTCACATTGTCATCCTTCAACAGCTCAAGTATGTTATCTTTCTCCGCTTCTCTCAAGGCCATAGCTAATATGAAAAATTCAATGTCAGAATTTTGATAAGATTAAAAGAATCAGTTTAGCAAAAAGATAAATTCCACCTTGCACAAACACACACATATTGATATACACACATGCACAAAGTACTTTATTCCTCCAAGAAAGTTTTTTACAACACTTTATAAAAGATTTTCATTAAATGGTTAATTTTTACTCCCATTTTACCAATAGTTAATATATAAAAGATTTTCATTAACTGTTTATTTCTATACATATTCTTTGTTTATTTGAAGTTTTTAAAACAAATAACAACCATCAAAATCTTTAAAAACATATCTAAAATTACATTGAGAACAAGCATAGTGTCCCCGGCGTGTCCATGTCCGAGATGGACATGCTAAGGATTCTGGAATTTCCGTGCTTCTTACCAAAAAAATTCCTTCAACAGGTGTGCTATGAAATATGAATTGAAACCTCAAACTCAGTCACACCCTTTTTAGTGTCCTCTGCCTTAACCACTCTGCTACAATGACTTTAGCTCTTGTAAGTACTTCCTTGAGATCAACTACTTACTAGTTACTAATATATATATATATATATATATAAATCAAAGTACTTTATTCCTCCAAGAAAGTTTTTTACAACACTTTATAAAAGATTTTCATTAAATGGTTAATTTTTACTCCCATTTTACCAATAGTTAATATATAAAAGATTTTCATTAACTGTTTATTTCTATACATATTCTTTGTTTATTTGAAGTTTTTAAAACAAAAAACAACCATCAAAATCTTTAAAAACATATCTAAAATTACATTGAGAACAAGCATAGTGTCCCCGGCGTGTCCATGTCCGAGATGGACATGCTAAGGATTTTGGAATGTCCGTGCTTCTTACCAAAAAAAGTTCCTTCAACAGGTGTGCTATGAAATATGAATTGAAACCTCAAACTCAATCACACCCTTTTTAGTGTCCTCTGCCTTAACCACTCTGCTACAATGACTTTAGCTCTTGTAAGTACTTCCTTGAGATCAACTACTTACTAATATATATATATATATATATATAAAACTAAAATATCAACTTCCCTAGTGGATTGTGGAATCTATAATTCTGTAAAATATATCACTAATGGGTACATAGAATCATAGATAGAGCAAAGTGGTGGAAAAATTATTTTGTTACGTAGCACTATAAAATCATTGGCTAGAATAATGAAAACAATATTAAAAAAAAAAAAAATTAGAAACCCGTATTTTATTCTCAAGCTAAGATTTGAGACACAAAATAAAAAAGCTCTCAATATCTCCACAGAAACAGATCCTCTGAGTGAGAGAGAGAGAGATCGTTAAGATAAGTTAAGATGCACAGACAAACACATTTTCTAATTTTAGACATTATTCTACATTATCTAAACCAAAACGGCATGATAAATTACTTAGGATCAGAAGCATGGTAAATAATAAAAGGAAAGTAAACGAAAAACCTGGTACGTTTTTTTTCTGGGTTGCAAAGCAAAGCAAAGCAAAACAGCTCCTTCAAGTTCAACTCTCTGAGTCTGAGCTCTCTCAACTCTCAAGCATGACTGATCAAAAGTCTTGTTTGGTATCTCGCTGGCTTTTGGTTTAAAAGTCTTCAGTCTTTCCCAAGTCAACTACTTGCGAGTTGTGTTTACGAAATTACCCTTTCAATAATTGCTTTAAACTTTAAAGTGATTTTTTTCTTTTTCTTTCTATATATATTTTTTTAATTTAAAGCTGCAAAAGTTTTATTCATATTGAATTCTGGGGGAGCCATGCTGGAGGTAATTTGGTTAAAAAGTTTATGTTTTTGGTTTTTTTCTATCTTTTTAACTTCAACAAAAATAGTATTTTTGAAAATATATTAGTATTAATGTTTCTCTTTTTGTCACATATTTGGTATGAGTTATGAAAGTTATAAAAAAAAATTATATATTTTATCTCAGATTTAATAAATAATCAAATCTCAACAAGGTTTGGTTTACCTGCGTAATTTTCCAATAGTCAGAGCAATATGATTTTAACATTTTTCATTTTTTGAAAAAATTATCTAAAATCATAGATTTTTAACAAGATGTGAGCACAGGTGGTAGCAATATCTTCTTTAGATGACACGCGTTAATCAATGGCCTCATAATGGCTTTAGATTAGTAGAATCTCATAAATTCCTTTATTTTTTGTTTTTTGTTTTTCCATCACAACCTCGACAACTCCATTACTGCCAAAGCATTGATCTATATGGGGGTTATTTCCATTTTCCAGTAGTAGTTCGACTTCACATAGCAACAACAAATTGAAAGTGATCAAAGTGCACCCTAAATTGCTGCATTTGATGGATGATTGTAGATCTCTCCTGTATAGAAGTCCTTACTTGCAAATCAACCATGCGTTTAGAGAAGCTAACAGATGTGATAATGCTTTGGCTAGCTTGGGAAGATCTCATTCTCCAAATTTTGTTTTATTTTTTGCTCCCCTGAATCCTAACAAATGTTGATTCTACGAAGCAGGAGCAAGATTGCACTTAGTTTTGTGAGGTGTGGAGTCCATCACAAGATTACAATGCAATCAGGGACGAAGCCAGGAATTTATGTTTGAGGGGTCGAGGTAAAACTATCATATTAATTTGTAATTCAAGAAAAATTCAAACTATTACGTACATATGCATCTTCGTGCATTATTATTATTATTATTATTTATTAGTGTAATTCTTATTAGCACTTAAAATACTAACAAGCTAAATGACTAAGTGAAGAGATCTGATGTTTGATCTTTGCCTAAAAAAAAAAAAGCAATTGGTATTTTAATCTGATGGTAAAGAGTAATAATTAAGAGCGAATGTCATAAGTTGAAACTATCTCTAAAAAATGGAAGGGCATATTGTAGAGTTTTGGGAAAGGGAAAAACTTAAATACGGTACATTTTTAAGTGTAGTACATTACATTTCCTAATGAAACTCAACCACCTATTTACCATGGCCAATAAAATACAAACATTATTTTCATTTTCAAGAACAATTGTGTTTAATATAGTTGAGTTAATTGGGGAATTTAATATATTATATGTAAGTTTTATCCTTTTAGAAAAAAAAAATGAATGAATCTTTTTTCTTTTTTGGAAAAAAAAAAGAAAGAATGAATCTTCAAAATTGAACTAAAACTAAAAGTTAGAAGAAGTTAATAAAAGTATATGAGATATGGCTAAGCATTATTCTTGTGGGGGCGGCTATTAAAAAAATGGGGTGAAATCTAAATTTACCAATTAGCTATTAGAGGGGTTCTAAAAAAATTTGGGGGGGTCAACCCATAATGTACCTCCGCCCCTTAATGCAATGTACCATGTACATCTGCTAAAATATCACATCTTCGCAAGCATTGAAAATCAAAATGAAGTTTTTAACTAACAAAAGTTAGTAGAAATGCATCAAAATAAACTTGAATTATCATCAAGAAATTGCAAACCCATCTAAAATCCTACCAAACAATCAAACCCCATTAAAGCACTTAAAATACTTACTAGCACTTAAAATACTAACAAGCTAAATGACAAAGTGAAGAGATCTGAGGTTCGATCTTTGCCTAAAAAAAAAAACCAATTGGTATTTTAATCTGATGATAAAAAGTAATAATTAGGAGCGGATATCATAAGTTGAAACTATCTCTAAAAAATGGAAGGGCATATTGTAGAGTTTTGGGAAAGGGAAAAACTTAAATACGGTACATTTTTAAGTGTAGTACATTACATTTCCTAATGAAACTTGAAAGTTCAATATGGGTATGAAACACCCTTGAACGTTTAGACCCCCCAATACAAAAATACCAATTCAAGCTATATAACAAACAACGTATGTGCGGAAAATGATAAATAGCTTATACCGGAATTGAGAAACAATCTAAACTATAAATAATCACACACACAGCAGTAATTAAATGGTAAAGATAAAGGGAAGAGAAATGCAAACACAAGGACAACACTCAATGTGTTATCGAAGAGGAAACCGAAGCCCTCGGCGTAAAATCTCTCCGCCGCCCTTCAAGCGGTCAATAATCCACTAGAAAATGTAGTTGGGATACATGAACAGCAATAGACCCTCCAAGCCTAATCTACCCAGGTACCTAAGCCCTCCAAGCTTCCTGCTCCAACGAGGTTGCACCGAACCTTTTTTTTTTTCTAACTTACCGAATTCCGCTATTTGATCATAGCATTAACCAATATATATTGGTTCCTTCCCAAATTGCTTCCCTAAGCACCAAATGGACCTTCTCACAGACGTGGGTGTGGTGAGATAAGGGTTTGGTAAATAACCTCTCAAGGGTACGACAATGGAGAGGAAGAGAGTAGAGGAATTTGTAGAGTCTCTTTGATGAAGATTGGGGATGAGGCAATCTTGTTTTTCTCTAGGGTTTTCTCTCACAAAATTCTCTCTGGAAGCTCTCTCAATATGATGGGTATAAGGGTGTATATATAGTAGGGTGAGAAGGGAATGCAAAACGTCAGTTTTTGCCAAACAAGGCAAATTGGCGATTTGGTCTCGCGGCTTGTCCAAGTCGCGAGTTCAAGTTGCGACGTAACGGCCTGGCCAGCCTGGGACTTTTGTCCTGTAGCGTGACAGCTGGCGCGACCCTTCAGCTTCTCAATGTGCCTCTCACGTGCCAGTTTTTGGCGGCTTGCCAGTCGCGATCCACCCGCAAGCCCTAGCCGCGAACCTCTGTTTTTCTTGCACACTCTTGAGCTTTTCTTCACATCTTCTCACACACTACCCTTACAATTTTCCCACTTAAATACAGGGTTACTAAGTGCTAAATTACAAGCAAATTGGTCACAAAATAAATCCAATTAAATGATTGATTAAATTCAACCTTAGAAAACTCAACCACCTATTTACCATGACCAATAAAACACAAACATTATTTTCATTTTCAAGAACAATTGTGTTTAATATAGTTGAGTTAATTGGGGAATTTAATATATTATATGTAAGTTTTATCCTTTTAGAAAAAAAAATGAATGAATCTTTTTTCTTTTTTGGAAAAAAAAAAAGAAAGAATCTTCAAAATTGAACTAAAACTAAAAGTTAGAAGAAGTTAATAAAGTATATGAGATATGGTTGGAGTGTTGACAGAAGGAATGGAAAAAGAAAAATGGTGAAAAATTAAGATTTTGGGAATCCAAATTTGGTTGATGTGTTGAAGGAGGGGGGGCCAAGCATTATTCTTGTGGGGGGTTCTTTGTATCTATAGACTTTTAAAAAAAAAAATTCTACGCAGTAAATTAGTTGTAGGGGAACCGAAATCAACTACCCACCCAATTGGAAAGAAATTTAATGTTTGACAGCCCAATACAATTAATTTATAGAGGTGGATTATCAGGGTCAACATTTTCGAGCCTTATTGGTTTTGTTTAGATTAGTAAGATTACGAGAGGTTGCTAGAGAGAAAGAAATAAATTTTTGAATTTGTTCTTCCTCGAGTTAGTATGAGGATCACTAATTCATATAATGTCCAAGTCTTGGTCATAAATTTTGTGGTTACACGATGTATGCTTTTTTATAATTTCTCTGTCCCCCCCATTTGGAGTAGTCACCTTTTCTTATATAAATACTTGAAGTATATCCTAGCCCTCCACTTGTACAATCACTACTCTTCATTTGGATACTTCTCCTATCAGGGCTTTGTTGGAGGTTGTAAAACGTGCTGCAAGCTATGAGGGTACTATTCAAAGGTCATTCTGCCTTTAATGCGACTAGCTAAGTTGGTGCAGTGTATTGAATGCGGAGGTGATGAGTAACTTACCTGGAAGCTCCTCATCTTTTTTACTTGTTTGTCTCTACTTCTTTCTTCGATCTTCAGTCTTCTAGTCCAAGTGGCCTAAACACAGTCTCTTCTAAGGAGTGCTTGATCCTCGGACGGGCCGCTTCTTCGGTTTCAATATTTGGGTTTTTCCCAACGTGATGGGCTGAAGCTGATGAGAAGTTTAGCCCACCTTTTCCTCGGGTCAGCCTGCCTAGTGATGTTTTTTTCCTCAGACCTCACCCTCCTACATTAGTAATTTTGCATCTAAAACAAGATAATAGAATTTAAATAATATTTAATTCTTTTTTACAAAAAAGTCACATATATATAAACCTTAATTTAGTTTACATCTAATGCCCCAAAATGCATCAATCCACCCTGACACTCCTCTAATATGTGTGTTGGCTCAAATACATGAATCCTACATGAATATGAGAGTGATATTGCATATTACACAAATATATTTCCTATGTTCTGCGTAGGGTTATGATATACTACTGGACATTGTTCTGGTATTTGCCAGAATTCCAATTGGATGACATATAGTAGTAGCTTTCTGAGTGTCTTTTCTATTAAAATTCCATGAACTTGATCAAGTCCAACATGTAACCCTTCTCTGTAGTTTGGATCTCGAAAATCCAAACAAAACAGGGACCAAGTAGAAGCCGTACGTATCATACAAGAATGAACAGATTTCAATCCTTACCAATGAAGCTGCAAAGGTTACTGCTAGGCCCTCTCCCACACTTTGAAAATCTTGTCTCTCCTACTTATAATTCATGAGCAATACTAGCAAAAGTTTGATCTTTAATGTTTTAATTCCATTTAGTGGTACTCAACGTGCACCAGAAGTATATCAATAGCGTTTTACGAAGAAATATGAGAAGGTCATATGAAATAATATTGACTTCGATGGAACAAACATGCAAGGAGTATTATTATTATATAAGGAGATATTGTCATTTATTTAGTAAAAATCCATTAATAAAGTACAGAATTCAGAAAAGATATAGAATCATAGATTTGGAATTCAAATTAAAATTTTACTACCAACCAAAAACAAAACAGAAATTCAAATTAAATAGCGATCGATATTCTCTCTCAAGAAAAATAAAATAAAAAAAGCAATCAACACACTAGAATAGTACTATTTAATAATAACGTGAGGCCAGTAGAGAACAACAACCAATTGCAATCCCTCTCACAGCTACTTTTGTTCGATTTGATCAGGATCCTTATTTCTTCATCCACACTCCATGCTCGTCGCAAGGGCAGAGTGTGATCCCAGGGCATTTGACTTTCTCCAAGTAAACCAAATCTGAGAAGGAATCTATCAGTTCTCTCCAATTCATCTTCAATTCACGCAAGTAGTTCAAATGTAAAGCTTGAACCTTCAACCACTTGCTTCTGTCTAAAGTTGCGAGGTTTCCTCCTCTAATGTAGAGTTTTTCTAGGAGTGGCAAAGAATCAGGTGTCAGCCACGTCGATGTAGAATTGGGGAAACACTGAAGATCCAGCTTCTCAAGTTGCTTTGGAAGTTCCTCCGTCACTGTTTTTGGGTTGTGTTGCTTTGGAGCTGATTTGAAAATTTTCCAGCAGCTAGCATCTCCTCCAATCTGAGCTTCTCCTTGCTGATTTGCTAGCGTTGCCACCCATGCTATTGTTAGCTTTCGGAGTATTCCTCCTCCTCCAATCTGTTGGAGAGCACTTAGATCCTCATCTGTAGGGAAGTCCTTACTATTTGCATTGATGGTCAGTTCCCTCAACTTCTTCAATTCCTTCAAATCATCTAAAGTAGCCGAGCCTTTTCTTTGTGGATTACTAATGACAAATCCCTTAAGGACTCGAAGTTGTACGAGTGCGGAAAGCTCCTTGGGCAGGCGAGCTAGCACATAACAGTCAGAAAGATCCAAGTACCTGAGGTTCGTGAGTTTGCCTATCTCCATTGAAAGCACCTCACATTGTGACACTCCTTGAGATCCAAGATCAACAAATTGCTATGGTTACCTATGAATTCTGGAATCTTTGTGATTCTTGAGACTCCTTGGAGGCTAAGAAACCTTAAACCTGTGCTATTCTTCAACCCTTCTAAGAATTCAATGCTCTCGACTTCAATATGAGGTTTAACTGATCCCGGTCAGCTTCCCAGACAAACAACTTTGGCTTCTTTCATCTTCGATAACCAGTCCACCGCAGTCGGCTCTTTAATCTGCTCCGCATATATACCTTTCTTCTTCTGCTCATTTATAACTTTCTTCTTCATCAACCACGCCAATTCGAGATCAGGAAAAGGCTCATTAACATTGAATAATGTAACGAGTTTTCCTAGATCTGTACCTTCTGAATTCAAACTCGATGTTGACTGACTTTCCTCTGGTATAGAAGGTTTTTTCTCTAATAAATCCTTCTGCGTCTGCTCTTGATCCTCCTCCTCGTCTTTTAGCAAACACATCCTCTTACAGCTTGGGAATCTGACATTCACCTCCACTCCTTCAGAAGTCCGACATCTCTGGGGAAGCACATCCCCCTTATCATCATAATCAAACAAATTACCAGCTTCTTGGGAAAGCATAGTCACAGCTGAACGCACAAGAGGATTCATTTTATAGCTTTTAACATGCAGTTTTCGCTTTTTAATCGCAGGCTCAATTAAGCCCTTCTCTTGGAATTCTTAAAGAATTCCATCAACGATATTCTCAGGCGTTTCATCATCTTCAAAAACTGAATCGTTCCACAACTCCTCTCCCACCCCCCAGTATACAAAGATCCTCCTCTTCACCTCTGCATTTTCTGGGAAAACTGTAAAGCAAGACAAAAGGAACTTCCTGTCTTCATCAAGCCCGTCAAAAATCTCCTGAATTTCTTTGTAAAATGAGCTATCTTTGAAGCATTCACGCTGGTGTACGTTAACCAACTCATGGACTGCACTGCGGCCATTAGACCCGGTGCTTGACTGTAAATGAGTACTACTCGAACTTACTGCCTTAAACGCTATTTCTGGCGATGATAGATGCTTCGTTAAATTCATAATCTCCTTGTTGATTTCAGCAAGCCTGACAGCTGGAGGTTTTTTACTAGTGGATGCTTCCCTTTTTTCCAGAATCCTCACTGTTGGGAAATGCCTTAACTGAATCTTTGAGCCTCTCTAGGTGACTTTTTAGGTCATTATGACCCGGACTTTCGTGAAATTTCGCAAGAGCATCTACGTTTTTTTCACTTTGGGTGAGGTTCATTTGTAACTTGTTGAGTTGAAAACGCATCCTTTCTTGTACAGCAGGTTGTGGACTGTTATCAACGTTGTTCTTCTTGCTGACCTCATTGTTTCTGCCGTTGCTGTTAGTGGTGTTAGGGTTGGTGCTAGTTTCTGGTGTGGGTTGTACAGGGGGATTCGCTTGTGAAAGGATCCAGGTTTCCCCAGGATTTTTTTGCATGTCATTAGAGGCAGACATGATTGGATTGATGGAGATGAAACACAGAGTTTTGGAAGGATATTATCGAGAATGAAAAAGTGTGGCCAAGCAACTTGTTTTGTCTGACTATCTATTTTGTGGGTTTCCAACTCTCTGCTTGTGGTGCCATTCTCATGGACGTGAGTGACTAGAAGAGTAGTTTATCATATAATATAGTATGACATTAGCATAAGAGTGGTCCTTTTAAAAGGGTTGAAGGGGGAATTCTCTCTTGCAAAATATTCATGTCTGTCATTATAAAGAAAATAGCCAAATTTTCGAAGTACGAATGCTTAAAAAATCGTCGCGTGTCGGGTCTATGTTAAGTTGGGCAGGCTTCTGCACACATACGTTTTCACTTCTCATCGTTATATTTAGCCATTAGCGGAGAAAACAAAATTGTACTTTTTTATTGACATTTTTTTTTAAACAAAATTTTATACGGTATTTAAAGGTTTTGATAGTTGTTGTTGTTGTTGTTGTTGTTGTTGTTGTTTTTTTTTTTTTTTTTTTTTTTTTTTTTTTTTTTTTTTTATCTATCGAGCTAATGGATGTCAAAATATAGCAACAACGTTTTATTCTAAAAAGCTATTTGTTTATGGGTTTGTATAATCCTAATAAGATTAGGAGAGCCCAAAATTTGTGTAAGCCTAATAGGAATAGGAGAGCCCTTTTAAAAGGCTCATTAAGCTCCTATTTAAATAAAGAGATGGAGAAAGAAAATCCCTAACCCTAGAAAGTTTCATAAGGTTTTCTTTTTGAAACCCTGGCATCCTCCTACAAAAGAAAGAGATATTGCTACATTTCTTGTACGCAGTTGGGTTTTGTAACCAACTAAAGTCTCTAGCACCAACATTGAAGATTTTATTGGTGTTTCTATGTGAAGCTGTTGCAAATCAACTAGAATAATCAAAAGGTTGCCATGGAATTAGTCACGTACTGGGATCCGTGCAAAAGAGTTAGTCACAAATTAGAGATTTGTGCAAAAATGAAAAAAAGTCTCTACAAGATCAAGTTCAATTGAGAATTGGGGCAAAGGTTCAATTGTAGGTTGATATTTTAGGATAGTCCAAGGTAGAGGTAAGATTCTTTATACTTATAATTGCTTGTTCTTGATTAGTGGATTCTTGGGATTGGTGACTTAAAATTCACTTTGTGGGTTTTTACCTTGCGAAAGGTTTTCTCCACTCTTCAACAAATTGCCATATTATTTATTTTTCGCTGCAAAATAGTTTATTTGGTGATTTGTTGCATGTAATTTGACATAATTAATTAACTTGGATAATTGAATTAATTAACTAGGGTCAATCTATAACCTAACAATACGCATTTATATAGAGAGTTAAAACTACTAGAATACAATGATACATTTTGCTTGGCCCTCCTTGAGAAAAGTTTCTAACTTTGCCACTATATATATATATATATAAAGAGTAAAGAGAGATGACGGCATCGGTTTAGGAGCCACTTCGCGGTGTTGGGTGGTTGTGATAAAAGTTAATGGCTCAACCATGAAGGTTTGACCCAGTGAGAAAGATAGAGGAACAGAGAGGGTATATTAGGAGGAAGTGATTGTGTGTGGTATGTCTATTTGGTTTATTCGTGAAATGCTGATATGACATGTTTCTATTGGATAGTGTAAAATAAAGGATTTATACCAAGTTCTTATTGAATGTATTCTCTAAAAATAATATATGAATAAGCTACATACACAACATTTTTACAACAATTTCGCAATGAAGCGTAGATGACAATCTATTAATAGTCGTTGAAGGAGTGATGTTGAGAATCACCTAATCAATCCTAGGAAATTATTTAGACCCTTGAATTTTAAATTTACAACTTAATCAATTTTTAGGCTAAGCTATCAATTCACCCAAATATAAGTGATTAGCCAATTGAATTAAGCATGGATGATAAACATAACATGGTTAACAATATAACCATAACAAAGCAAGTAAGTAGGCAACCTCCAGAAAATCAACCATAAGATAACACATTAATGTGTTATCAAAAAGAAAAACCCGAATACTAGACATAAAAACCTCTTTGTGGCAAGGCCACCGAACCAATCAACTAAGATAAATAATTGCAGTAAAATTTGACTCACAAACCCTCCAAGTATTGCAACAAACTTGTACTTAAGCCTTCAAAGTTCTAGTTAGCTATTGACTTCACGAAGTCCTTTCCCTATCTTAGCTTTCAGATTTATAACCAAGCACTAGTTGCATCTTTAGGCCATCAAGACTAATTGTGGGGTGCTCCAATGATTTTCCAATCACAATTACCAGTTAAATCACGCAACTCAGGAATTAGTTAAGGAAATAGTGGTATAAATCTCCTCATTAAGATATCTAGCTATGTAGAGAGGGAGAAGGTAGAGAGAAATGGGTATATGAACTAGGGTTTATCTAAGCTCTCTAATACTTCAATTGAGAATTTTTAGTTGTCAAAACTTGTGGGAAATGAGGCTTACATAGGTGGGAAAAGAGTTGGCACTATAGAGAAATTTGTAACAAATTTCTCTTAGGTTCTGAGGAATTCGATTGAGCCAATGTCTTTCGATGTTTGGCGAAATAATCTGCAATTTCTTTTCAAAAATCCAATTCACCAAATAGATTTGCTAGACAGCTTATGCTTGAGTGAATTTCTTGATCTCACAATTTTGATTTCCAACTCCACTTGACTTCTACCCAATACACAAGAAGTTCCCACACAAATTTTACAATACAATCTTTCTTTAACATGATAAAAAAATACATCAAATTTGTCATGGAATTTTCCAACAATATATAATCTAAGAGCATTCACATCAATAAGTTTATCCTGTATAATAGAAAAAGTTATCAAATTTACACATTTTCCTTCAAAAACTTCCTGTGTAAAATATTGCAGCTTTTCATTTTTGCTACAGTAACAGTGTAAATATACACAATTATTGTAGTTTTGTATTTTATGTTTTTCATACTTTTTCTCTAACTTCTCACATCACTCTCACATTAAATTCTCTTTCTTCTCCGTTAGACTCTCCCTTTCTTCTCCCCTGACTCTCTTCCATCTCTACCTCCTCCATACAGCAAATCTTAGATTTAGACCTCAAACTCATCAACCCATATCGTTTTCCTAAATCTAGATCTCAAACCCATCAAACTCATATACAAAACCATATCATCAAACCCATATATAAATTTATGTGAATCATCAAAGAAAAAGAAGAAGAAGAAGCAGCTGCTACAATAGTAGCAAAAGAAGAAGCAACGGCTACAGCAGTAGCACAAGAAGAAGTAATGGTAGCAACAAATGAAGGAAATGGAGGTCTAGCCATGGAGGTTCGCCTTTGTGGTGGTCATGTGAGCTTCGGCCATGACCATGGAGGTCCAACCATGGAAGTTTTGTGGCGGTGAGGAGAGAAGAGAGCTGAGAGATGAGAGAGAATGTGAGAACAAATAAAGCTAAAATAATAATAATAAATGAATAAAAAAATATTATTTAAATAAAAAGACGTGTACAATAAATAATCTGATAGGTGTGTTTTATAGAAATGATTATGTAAAATAGAAAAATGTAAATTTTTATGTTAAAATAGAAAAAATAAAATTTAAACTAAGTAATATTTGAACAAATATTAGTAGTGAGTCTAGACAAAAATAATAATAATCTACAATCTAAATTTTGTTGTGAATTGTGGTTCTTGTGGATTACATTTGGCCTTAAGGTCCACCCTTAAACCATCACATGAACCAAAATTCCAGTTTCATTTTATGAAGTACGGACGCATATACACACAAGGTACGTGACTCATAAATTCTTGGAAATTAATTTTATTTTTTATTTTTTATTTTTTAATATAGAAACAATTCTCTTGGAAACTTAAGACATAACATGTTGATACCATAATTAATTAATTAATTAATACATATTTTTAAGCATATTTTATTTATCTATATAATTNCTAAATATTTTAGAGGAGGAGAGACAAATATATATATATATATATATATTTAAGGGCAAATCTTAATTTTTTGTATACCAATTTTTTTTAAGCTTATATGCATATATTAGTTTTTCTTTTTTTTTTGGGGGGGGGGGGGGGGGCATGACCCCCCTCTGCCCTAGTGTAGGTCTGTCCCTGGATCGAATAGTGATCCATTAAGGCTCTTGAGATTCATCAACTCTCACATGATTTTTTTTTTTTTCCCCCCCAAAAAAAAAAGAAAAACTAATATATGCATATAAGCTTAAAAAAAATTGGTATACAAAAAATTAAGATTTGCCCTTAAATATATATATATATATATATATTTGTCTCTCCTCCTCTAAAATATTTAGATATTGACCTACAAGAAAAGAAAGAAATAAATAAAATTCATGCCCTTTTAACTACAAAAACAAAATAAATAAATAAATATGGACTAAACAAAAATCGCGCACAAAATAAAAAATACTTATTTTGTGTGTTATATTTTGTTGACGTGTTTTATAATATGCAATGTTTAAGAAATACTTATCTTGTATGTAGCGTTTTGTTAAATATGAAATAGATGTTAGTTTTTATTTTCATAATTTTTTTTGGTTTTAAGCTTTGGCCCCCCTAGGTATGAATCCTGGTTCCGTCCCTGATTCGATCAATAAAGTTATTTTTATGCATGATTTTGTACCAAAAAAATTTAAATATGTCATTGTTGATATAGTTATTGATCTTTTATCTTCTTTAAATTTTGCAAGCATAAAATATATAGGAAGAGAACAAACTTTCAAAACTCACGTGTAAGGCAAATATTTATTTTTTTCTTAACACGTGTAAGGCATATTTTTGTTTTTTTTTCTTAACACGTGTAAGGCAAATATCCATTTGCTAGAGAACTTTTGTATACTCTTTTTATTTGGCGAACTGGTGTAGTATTCTTTACTTGGCATTTGGAGTTCATGCCTGCCTTTATCTTCTTAATTGTACTTGATGCTAGTTGTTTTATTTCTTTTTCTATATGTGTTAAGGCTTATCACTTTTTGCAAAGGTGAGCAGCTATAGTATATTTATTCTTTACTTGACATTTGAAGTTCCCTAAGTCTTCTTCCATTTAATTTACTTTAACCTCATTACGGCAAATCTGAAATTTCCCAGTTCAAAGGTGAGGAATCTGCTAGTGAAGTATCCTTGGCATTTGAAATATACTTTCCTACTTTCTTACCTGTCTGGAATTTACTTTTTTTAATTTGCAGGGGTAAGTTGTTTTGCATAATATACTTTTTCTTTTTTTTGGCATAATATACTTTGCTGTTTATATTTTTAAGTTTTAATGGAGTACAGCTTAAAAAAAGGATCGACATTCCTGTCTCTTGAATAATTTTCCAAAAAACATGAAGGAAAAAAAAATTCAATTAAATTGATATATTTTATGGCTCAAATTAAATGTATCTAGAGTCACATTATTTTTTTTTTTTTTTCAAAAAACAATATAACAGTTTTTACACTTTTGGATTTAGGAAATAAAATATTAATTGTGAAATGTTTTCTTTCCATTTCAAGTGAAATGCAAAAGATATTGTTCAATATTCCAAAACAACGTGAGAAATATCATATGTAAATTCTACTCTTTGTTAGATATATGTTATGCACCTGAAGCAACCTATAACATGATGTGGTCCATTGTTTCGATTATCAATAAAAGATTATAAAAAATAACGTGCTCCATTGTTTTGTATGAATAAATTAAATACTTATTCTTTATAAAGAAGGCATGTTGAGTTTATAGTTATAGGTTAGCAAACACGAATAAATGTAAGAGCATTCACATCAGCCTCAACAAAGTGGTCTAAGGTTAAAAATATAGCTAAAATCCACTAAAGTCCATGCATCAAACTTAATAACCTAACTAAAAATTTGTAGCAATCAGTAGTGATCACCACATGTGGCGAGATAGTTTCATCACTAGTCCTACAAAATGTTTTTTAATTCTCAAAATGGTCACCTCTATCCCTTTCTCCTTCCCCTCACCAAACTCTCTCTCTCTCTCTCTCTCCACCTAACCTCCATCTCGTGGTAGTCGAAGCTATCATGAATCATGGATTTGGGTTTATGAAATGATGAATCAATAAATTCCTATAGTCCAGAAAAGCCTTTGGTCGACCAAAGCAAGTTAGATGATCAAAGTAGGCGTCGTTGGATGACCAAAGCGCCATAAATACGCATTTAATGCATGAGTCGTTACCAATGGACCCACATGTGTACATAACTGTTGGCAAGATAATTAATCACCTTATAAAGCCATCAGATGCATTACAAGAGGCATTAAGACCACCATTAAAGGCCTCCAACAGTTAGAGAAGTTAGAGATCTATATAAATCACCTCAGAACCTACGCAAAGGTACGGACAGGTACACACATACACACATTCACATCCATAGAAACTGAAATATACTCTAAGTTCTTATTATTTCTCTCTCTCTCAATGTCTTGTTTTATCATTGGAGGCTCATTGATAGGCACCACATTGGTGACCTTAGAGGGAGGAACATCCATTGTTATTTTGTTGTAGGTCTCAAATTCATTCTCATCAGATTCCGTCTAGACGAACATATCGACTAACAAATTTGGCTTCATCATGAAAGTTAATTTTTGCAGGTTTTGTGTTGATATTTATACTGATTTGGGTGGTAGGTGTGGTAGATGATGGGATTGGTTTGATTTGTGTAGTGAGTGTGAGATTTGTGTTGATTTTCAGTTTAATTTATGCAACGGGTGTTGTGGTTGTTGGGTTTGTGTTATTTTTTTTATTTGCCAGGTGTTGGTGGTGGTTTTCGACGGTGGCTGGTCTAGTTTGAAGGAGATCAAAGTTCTAAGGGGGGGGGTTTTTTTTTTTTTTTTTTTTTTTTTTAATATTTATGGCGTGCGATGGCTAGTTGGTGGCTCAATAGTCTCTTTTTTTTAGATAGAAGAGAGAAATTTTATTAGATAAAGTATGAGAAAATATTACATAAGATCCCTGGAACATCAATACAGGGGAAACTAGACCTATTCTGTAGAAAACAACGAAATATGTAGAAAAAAAAACAGTGTGCAGATACAACACTGTACAAAAAACACATTGTGCAGAAAAAGAAACACTATACAAAAAACAACCAAATATGCAGAAAACAACACTGTGCAGGAACAACATTATACAGAATACAAACATTGTGTAGAAGAAAAATACTGTAGCAAAATGATGTCACGGAAGCCTGAAGAAAGCACACACGATGCTCTCTTGATGGAACATAAACTAAACTATTAGCTTCTGGTAGTAAACCTCGAATCCATGAAGGGTTTCCCTAAATTCACAAGGAGAAAAAAACTGGAATTCAGCTGATAAATTGTAGTTTTTTGACTTTTGAGCAAAAAGTTATTAAGGAAACAAAAATTACTATAAATGGCAAAATTGTAGTTTTCGGGGCCTAAATGAAAGAATTTGCCATTTTCAGGGGATAACATTTAGCAACGCTACGAATATTACTTAGAAGGCCGTTTCGCTTTAACTTACCAAATTTCATGCGATTCTGACTTCGAGGCCCATGATTTCTATTAGTGTCTTTTTGCCTAGCGCGATGATTTCAGGCGCACATGAGAGTCCAAAAAGACCATGGTGATCTGTTCTACATCAAAAAAATAGACAGAACAAATCACTAAGCAGCTACTAGCCTATAATACTCCTGCAGAAAACCAATTGCTCTGTCAAGAATAACCTTTGGATGGATTTGGATATGCTCAAAATAAAATTTATTTTGGCTTAATACTCTTGATCTGGTTATTGTTTGCTGGTTATGTGCGACGACTGAATGTGGTTGTGCTAAGTGATGTGATTGTATCGGGTGGTTGTGGTGGTTGTATCGGGTGGTTGTGGGCTTTGAGGTTAAAATTGTGAATTAAAAGAAAATAATATATAATTGAAATTGTGATATAGTATTGAAATTGATGTATATGAATGAAACAAATAGATAGCTAAACTAAAAAAAGTAATATTTTTCGGGTTAGTTTGACTAAATATTTAAGAAGACTGATGTGAATGCTCAAAGTATTGTAATTTGTGTTTCGAGTCTATTTCAAAATGAAGAGAAAATTAAATATGTTTTCTGATTGGTTGTCTTTTAAAACAAGAATATATGACATGGTTGTTTTAACACAGTGTAAAACAAGTTTTTGCCATCTGGTAAAATATGACATAAGAGTGGCATTTAAAAAAAAATTATTCATGTTTGTTATGGTCTTATGATAGCCAAAATACAAGACTCAAATATTTTATCTTAATTTTTTTTTTTCATTTTAAACTTTGGTTATTTTATTAATACATGACAAATTGTGATTGATAAAATATAAAATAGGTTATAAAAGTGAGACAAATAAATTGTATTATAGATACTTCAAAAATTGTGGCGTGTAGGATAAGTTAGGCACATTTTTGTGTGTGTGTCTCATAGTATCATTAGAGAAAAAAAATATATATATATATATATATATGGTATTTTTATTAAAAAATAATTCCTTTAATTTTATTTTAAAGATTTATAGTTGTCGATTATACTTCCTAGAACTTTGTATTCTTCTGGCTTGTTATCTTTAATTTATTGCTTTCCTACTAGATAGCTATAAGCCACCGCCTTTACTTTTCATCAATTTGCAAGCAAACAAGTCTTTCTTTTGCAAAGGTTCGCTGTCTGGTAATGTACGTATTCTTTACTCTTTAGTTGACATTTGGAGTTCTTGCATAGTTTTAGGTTCTCGATTATAAATTAGGCATGAGCTAATGATCTGCATTACTTCTTCTATTTGTAATAAGACAAAGATCACTCTCTAAGCGTGAAGGTGAATTATCTGCTGGTAGAGTATTCGTTACATGGCGTTCCGAGTTCGTTCCTCGCTTTATCTTCTTGATTTATGACTTTCCCATACATGCCTCGCTTATATTTATTTATTTTTAAATTTGCAAGGCAAGTCTCTTTGTGCTTCTCGAAAACTATACATATATTCTTTACTTGGCAAATCGAGTTCCCTGGCTTTATCGTAATTAGTTGATTACTTTCTTATATGAAAGCAAAGTTCAATCTCTTGCTTTTATTTTCTCTTCAAAACTTGCAAGGTATCACTCTTTTGTGCGAGGGAAAGATGTTTGTTTCTATTCTTTACTTGGTAGTTGAGGTTTGGAATTATCAATTATGCATTCAACTAAAACTTAGGGGGTGTTTGGTATATGTTTTCAAACAACAATTTTCAGTTTTTAAACAACATTATATGTATTTTTACACACTTTTTCACCTACACGTATTTTTACACATGTTTTCAAATAATAATTTTCAGTTTTTAAGTGCATATACCAAACACCCCCTAATTTTTTGAAAAAAAAATTTTATGTCCCTTTGTACGCACTTAAATATATATATATATATATTATAATTTTCTGTTTGTGTTCTTCACTCGATCTGTTTGGAATTATGCATACAACGTGAGACACATATTTGTTGTGTTAGTTTGTATGCCTTTTTTTGTAATGATATACACATGGTACTAGAGAATACAAGCCTTTCACTTTTCTTCAATTTGGAAGTGTTAGGTTCTAAATATTTAGAACAATTGGCAAACTGTGAACATAACTTGTCTAGGTATAGATTATACTATCTACATATAGGTCATATTAGATATTGCTCAAAGTGCTGTAAGTTAGAATTCAAGAACATACTAGCTGCTAGTTCAAGAAAACAAAAACTGACAGGCTTGATTGATCGAGACTGAGCTTTGATTGGTCGAGATGCATTTCTGTAAAATTTTAAATAAAGCCCAACAGCTACCCCATCAAACGTTTAGGGTTTCTATCCAAATTCACTAGGTATATAAATAAAACCCTAAAGTACATTTTTCAAGTCTTGGAGAGCTACTCTTTTGAGATTTGAGAGGTTCTGTGCTTTCTAGTCTTTCAAGCATCTATTGAAAATCACACTTATACCATTAGTGCTAGTGGAATCAAGTTGTGATCCAAGCTTCAGATATCAAGTGTATTAAAGATCAAAGTGTGAACTAGAGGTTCATGTTAGAACAAATCTATATTAGAGGAGTTTGTGGGATTCAGAACTAAGTTTGTTAACTCTAGTTAAGTTTACTATGAATTAATTATTCTTGACTGTAAACTTTTATCTAATACTGAATTGTTCTTCTTGGGTTCCCTAGGGCTTTTTTTTTTTTTTCATTATTATTATTTTTTAATTTTTTTTCCTTGCATAATTGTTCTAACTAATTACTTGACTTTAAAATTGGTTAAACATTTTTTGTTTAGGGGTCTAAGAACTAACAGCAAGGAATCAATTTTGTTTGTTCAAAGTTTAGTTTTCTGGTAGAGTATATGTTAGGATTAGTGCCCTAAAATCCTATTGTACGATGTTGTGTATGATATTATGTTATAAATAATGAAGTTGTTTTATTATCTAATATAATGATAACATGAATATTTGGACATTATCATATAGTTCTTGAGATGTATAATGTGTGATTTATGTGATTAGTCACAAAAGATATAAATCACAAGTTTTTTGTAAACTAAAAACCTTAGTTCATAGTCGGTGATGAAATTAGGCATTTCATCTGTGAAGATTATAATGTGTCAACTAAGATGGTTTGTCTTGATCATGGAAGTGGAGATTTCTAGGTTTTTTTTTTTTGGGTGAGAAACAAACACACACACACACAAAAGAGAGGGAAAAGGGTTCTAATACAAAAGCACACTACAACTCTACTCAAAAGCCAGACTTCTAGTTAATATGTTGATATATCTTAAGTGTATAAGACATATTGAACTGGACCGCTGTAAGATTAATTATTCTATTAATGACTGTCAATTAAATAATAAACCTCACGATTTTAATTTACATAAACTCTCAATCCTGAGAGGATAGTGACTTGATCATGAAATGTAGGTTGTTTTGGTATATCAAGAGTGAGATCTAATTCTTCATCGATCAAAATCTCAATATGTTGGGCAGCCACATGTAGTGCTAAAGGAACATATATCCTCTAAATGAAATTCATAGTCTTTTTGTAGAGATATAAAATATTCTCTTGAGATAAGTTTAATGAGTTTGGTTATTCAGAGTGTTAGGTCTAGCCACTTTAGTAAAGAGTTACTAAAGTTTATATTTTATGAAATTTGATTTCATAAATATATATGAATAACTTAAAGGATTAAACCAGGTACTTAAGAATAAAGAAGTAGTAATTTTCAAAGTGGCAGTTATATATTATGACTTTACGTTACTATGAATATTTTCATGAAAGGGTTAATTGTTTAGATAATAAAGTCTTAGGATTTAATTTTATTAATAAAGCCTAGAGTACAATTATATTTATATAGTGGTGTTAAATATAATTAATAGTAATTTTATGTTTGTCAAGAGTCAACAGATAAGCCCGAAGCCCATTGGAACAAGAGCTGTATTTGTCACTTTAGTCCCATCCCAAACCACACACTAAAGCCCAATTGGGTTGGTCCAAAAGGTTAGTCTAATTAGATAATTAGTTATTTATTTATTTATTTAATAAGCGTTATTAAATAAAGTAACTGCTTTTGACAGTTATAAACGTACGTACGATTAAAAGAGAAATATACAGTTTTCTTGAAACATATTCTCTCTTGAACAAGTGTATACATAATTGATTGAGAGACCACACATCTTGGGCATCTATGGAATTGGGGTGAAGATTGAAGGTCTTTCCAAGTTCGAACTTCTTTTGTTTTGAATTTCACTGTATCAAGGTATGCTTCTAATTTTTGTTTTTGAAATTCTAGATATTCCATGTTATCTTACATGAATGAACAAGATACTTGTGTTGTTTTCGTTGTGTGTTTTATATGAGATACAAAACCAATTTTTTCAATCGAGTATTCTTTGATGATTTTTATTAATGGCTACAATTTAAGGTTCATATATTATTTTATTAAAATATTTTTTATGCAGTTTTTATTAAGGAAAAAAAATTATTTGTATGTGTACAAATAGCAAGAAAAACACAAATAATTACAATAAAATTTTCACTTGCAAACCCATAAGTTATTGATAAGTGTCTTTTTTTTTTTTTGGTTTTGAAAAGTATGCGTATTGCATCTCATAATCAAATACTTTATTAACCAATAAAGTAGGGCACAAATTCTTATAAAAAAAAAAAAAAAATAGGGCACCAATTAACAAGACCATCATTTAATTTGAAGAACATTCTCTTCATCCAAAGTCTGCACGTGTACTTTTTCTTCAATTTGCAAGACAATGTCTCTCCGGTAAGATGAGCTATTTGCTGGTAGAGGTACAGTATGCCTTACTTTGGCATTTTGGAGTTCTTTCCTCGCTTTATCTTCTTAATTGATGACTACTTTCACCCATTTACATTGTTTTGCTTTTACTTTTCTTCAATCTGTAAGGCAAGGCTCTTTGTGCTGATTTAGAATTATTCTTTACTTGCCAATTGAAGTTTTTATCATGGCCTTATCTTAGTTGATTAATTTTCTATAGGAAAGCTTAACTTCATTTGCTCTGATTTTCTCTTCAACTTGCGAGGCATCTCTCTCTTTTGTGCGAATGGGAGATGTCTACTGCTATTCTTTACTTGGCAATCAAGGTTTATACGTACTCATCTAAAATGGTAATTTCTATGTTTATTTTTGAGTTTGAGTTCTCAAATATATGAGAATTTGAAAATTCTTTTTGGGGATACTATTCATTCTACCTGTAAGTATTGAAGATGCACAATTTTTTGTCTTAGTAAATGTATAAGGGAGGATTCAAACCTAAGTTCTTCTCATTGAGATTAGAGTCAGGCAATGTCATTAATTTATACAAGATACTTGCCATGTTAATATACTATTAATAGTATATCTTTCTTGTATCCAATGCAAAAAATGCATTAATTGAAAAAATATATTTTCTTAAACTCATTTTACACCCGCTATTTTATGCATATTCACAATTCATGTGATGTACAGATTTGAAAAGAAAAAGAAAATGTCCACATTATAAACATGAAAGTGAATGTGAAAAAATGGATATGAAAGTAAATTATTGTAAAAGATACTAACATGAAACAAACAATTTTTTTGTTTCTTAAAACAAGGAAAGCTTTCTGGTCCAATTGTACTGTCCAGAGATGGAGAGTATCGAAAATTCGAAATTCAATCAGTGATCGAGGATACGCATCAGGGTTCTACGGAGGAACTTGCAATGTTTGTTTGTTCTTTAGTTGCGCACAGATGCATTTTTTTTTTTTTTTTTGAGATAAAAGATAGGTATTGTATTAATTATATCAAACAATATACAAGCTAAGGATACCCTGTTTTAACGTATGTAGAACAGGAGAAGGGAAAAACAATGATTACAAGGACAATATGCTCATCCGATGCTTGTGTGTTAAAGCTCAGCCAATCCGAGAGTTTTTGCACGCCTAGTTTGTCCCAAAAAAGCCTCAGGAGTTGGATACAGATGCTTTTTGATGGCATATAATTGTTGTACATTTCTTTAGTTTGTTAGCACGGTTTTTTTTTTTTTTTTTTTTTTTTTTTTTTTTAAAAAAAAAAAAAAAAAAAATCTAAAACTTATGATTTCAAGCCTTCGCCAAGGTGATATTTCAAGCCGCCTTAGTTTACTTGCAATTTTTTCCTCCGCCAAAAGCAACATCAGATAATAATACAAGGCAATCGCTAGAAAATCATTGAAGAAAAATGTGTGAAGCAAAGCACTACCTAAGTTTTAATGGCAGGACGAGAACTTAAATTAGATACATCAGATTCACACAATGTTACAATCAGCCTTATTTCTCATAGATAACTCGGGACAAAGAAAGAAAAAGGCACGATGAAGAATACAACACTAATAACAAGACCAATACAACACTGATGAAACAGTACTGACAACAGACGAATAGATCGAATGAGTTTCACATAATAGTACAATCCATTTTATTGCTGACAAATATATAAACAAGACCAATAGTACACTAATTCAACTACTTACCCACAATCAGCCTTGTCCTAATAGGACTCTCTTTGATTTGGAATTGCTCCCCGAGGCCAAAATAAGCCATGAGTAACCAAACGAAAGAAATAAGCTGTCCACCTTTACTTACTTGTTTTGCATGAGCATCTGGTCTCCAATGACTAGCAGCATACGACAACATTTCCACCCATACATTGATGATTAACTTCCATCTCGTATCATGGTCCAGTTTGAATAGCTCTTTGGCCAGCCTACATGCATCAAATAGTACAGATTTGCTTCTATCTCACTTTATCCAAACAGGTCCAACTTCTGTATTCACGTCAAGGATGGTATCGCAGGCAATTTTGGAACCGCATTTTATTCCCCTTTTGAGAAAGAAATTTACAGTTTCAGCACAGGTATCCCAATATCTTAATTTCCACATTCCAGCCACTGCGGACATCAGTTTAGTCTCCTTCACTAAAAGATACATCATGTAATCTCAGAGGAACTTGCTCAAACCACGATCATCATCAGAAATGCCTTCTGTATTGGCTGCAGCTTTGTCTTTTTTTTTTCTTGGAAAGCAGTTTTCATAAAGCCATTGAAAAATTCGAGTTGGCAGAGCAATCAGTTCTGCAACGCACCGAAGAAAACAGTAACCACCATAATTGCCTTCTACATTGGCTGCATCTTTTTCTTGCTGAAAGCAGAGTTCGGTAGCAACGTGCCACAACAGAAGGCTCTCATCATAGAAAAGATTATCGATATAGTACCCTGTTATATTCTGATAATCGCCCAAATAGCCTTCGCTTTCCAAATAGCCTTCTTGGATTGCATAAGCACCTCTAGCTGAGCATATTTTCTTGGTAGTTTCTGCATCATCTGCGGCTTTTAAGGATTTATCTAGCAAATTATCATAGATAAATTGCCATAGCCTTTTAGGGATTTTCGTTGTTGCAATTTTTCCTGCACAGAAGAAATCATTTACAAGGTCCGAAAGACCGTATTTACAAAGGATTTTTTTCATCCAACTCCTAAAACTCCCTTTGTCTTCGTATGGACGTTGCTCTAGGCAATAAACTATCAGATAAAAACATGACACAGATTCAGACCACCTGCGAAGCAAACGTGGCGTATTCAATACTTTAAACTTTTCTTTTTCTGAGAATGCTTCAATTTTTTCAGATCCACTCACTTCAGATTTTCCAGATCTACAGATATCACTCCACCTTATCCTCTTTACGTGAAGAAATTTTTCGGCGAGCTTCATATAGCACTTTCCAAATTGCCAATTGGCCCAATTGGTATGCATAGAAACAATAGTCCAATCAGAGAAAAAGAGCATGATAAGAGCAATTAGATCCAGGAATATGGCACCATAAAGCAAAGTGTAGGTGACCTTGACATCAATGTCCACGAAACCATGCTTGTCCAAGGAATAGAAGAATCCAAAGGCCACCAAAACTAAAAGAATGGATAAAACCCGGAATATGTATCCCGCCACACTATGCACCACCACCACCTTGGTATAGAAAGCTTCATAGATGAAGTTGAGTTCTAACTCTATCACTTTAAGCGTATCTTCTGCCGTTCTCAACTGGAAAAAAATTCGGCTTTCGTTGCGCTCACGGAAGCTGAAGGTAAGGTCAACGATGAGTCCCTTGAATATTTGGAAGTGGCGGTAAGCATATGTCACCACTTCAAGATCGGTTAATAGTCCTTCTCTCCCATTAGCTGCAAGCTTTGATTCTTTACCTGGCTCTGGTGTCAATTCTGTAAGTGTTGGTAGTCCAGCTTCTTTCTTTGAAGAAAATTCCGCCATTAGCTTTGCATAGTTGGGCCCCGGATCAGGTTGTCTAAGCATGGAATCTCGGAACCTACCCAAGCTTGCAAGAAACAAGGCAAATGTTCGCTCAAGATACTTGATGATTCCTGCCCCAAACATGAACAATGTTGGGATCAATAGCTTGTTTTCAGGAAGTGTGAGCAAGAAGACGCATACAGTCACCGCAAATTGGACTATGAAGCTGATGAAGTGCCTGAGCCAGAGCTCATTATCCTCAAGGGCAAATACAGTTGTAGTGTCTGGTCCACCCAGGTGTACCAAAAGGAAGGGAGCCCAAAATGCAATAAGGTCGTCAGTATTGGTGGACAACGTGTCTTCCTTATCTACGCAAAAACAAGTATGGCTTTTGTTTTTACCGTTGGAGAGAGTGTCCAAAAGCAAGAAAATATTCCTTATCACAGGGACCAAAGTCATTGCTTTGACCGCCGAAGATGTGTCCAATAGCAAAGGTTGTGGCCCAATCAGCCAGCACGCAAGATGTCCAGATGAACAAGATCACCAATTTTTGAGACGTGCGTTTTCTCAAGGGAGCAAGCAGTATCAAAATGGTCTGGAGTGAGAGGCTTACCAGAATCACCACCCTGATATTCCACGCGTTCCATAGCTTCTTCAAAATGGCTAGCAATATATTAAACATAGCCTTTCTTTATTTATTTTTCTTTTTTTAAAATATATTATAGATATTGTTAGAAATATTTAATGATTGTATTATATTTCATCATCAAAGAATATACATGTGCGCCTTTATATAGGAGGCATATGTGTGTGATACAATTAAGCATATATGTGTGGTATAAGTAAAGTGTAATATAAGTACAAGTGTGCTATACAAGTAAACTAGCTGGGCCTAAAGCCCATAACATAATATACATTAACAGCCCCTCTCAAATTCAAGGTGGATGTGAGACCAGCTTGAGGTTGTCAACCAAATCACGAGTGCGTCCCTTAAGAAGTGACTTGGTGAAGATATATGCAAGTTGATCTTTGGAGGAGACGGAGAAAAGCTTGAGAGCACCATGGACAAGGTGATAACGGATAAAATGACCATCAATCTCGATGCGTTTAGTCTGTTCATGGAAGACATTATTATGAGCAATATGAATGGCACTCTGGTTGTCACAATAAAGGGGAGTAGCAGAGGTTGTGGACACACTCAAATCCTTAAGAAGCCATCATAGCCAAAGGAGCTCAGATGTGGTATCAGCAAGAGCATAATATTCTGCTCTAGTACTGGAGCGGGCCACGAAAGTTTGTTTCTTACTTCGCCAAGAAATCAAAGAAGAACCAAGGAGAAAGCAATAACCTGTAGTGGACCTGCGATCAGTGGGATTTCCTACTCAATCAGCATTAGAGAATGCACGGAGTACAAGAGGAGAATGAGCTGAGTAGAAAAGGTCATGAAAGAGAGTGCCCTTCAAGTATCGAAAAATGCATAGAACAATAGCATAGTGAGTTGATCGTGGAGCAGACAGATACTGGCTCACTTGATGAACAACATAGGAGATGTCTAGATGAGTAACTGTGAGATAAACTAGGCTGCCAACCAATCGTCTGTAAAGAGAAGGATTGGACAATGGTCCCGGGGGGGGGGGGGGGGAGGGTGTCAGATGCGCATTAAGCTCAAATGGAGTGTCAATAGTTTTGCTGTCAGTGAGTCTAACTCGAGACAGAAGATCAGAAGCATACTTGGCTTGAGTAATATAAGACCATCAGTAGAATGAGTAATTTCAAGACCCAAGAAATAGCTAAGATGTCCAAGATCTTTCATCTTAAACTGCTGACTGAGAAAATCTTTGAGTTCTTGAATGCCACTGAGGTCATCACCAGTTATGATCATATCATCCACATATAGAAGAAGCAAAATGGTGCCTTTATCAGTATGACAAAGAAATAAGGCAGAATCATACGGATTGGCAGTGTAACCCAAGCGAAAAATAGTGGAGCTGAACTTGGCAAACCAAGCTCGTGGAGCTTGTTTAAGGTCATAAAGTGCACGTCGAAGGTGACAGACCTTGTTTGATTCAACAGAAAGACCAGGAGAAGGTTGCATATAGACTTCTTCACTCAGATCCCTATTAAGGAAGGCATTTTTAACATCCATCTGAAAAAGATCCCATTTACTAGCAGCAGCAACATCTAAGAGGGCACGAACAGATGTGATACGAGCCATTGGAGTAAAGGTCTCTTCATAATCAATCCCAAACTCCTGTGTAAAACCTTTTGCAACAAGACGAGCCTTGTAGCGCTCAATGGACCCATCAGAGTGAGTCTTGATCTTATAGATCCACTTACAACCAACCACAGACTGACCAAGAGGGAGAGTGACTAGATCCCAAGTATGATTTTTGGTTAATGCATCAATTTCCTCTTTCATTACAATCTGCCATAAAGGGTCAATGGAGGCCTTACGATAGATCTGAGGCTCGTGAAGAGTAGTAAGGGCAGTGTAACAATGATAGTCAAGTAAATGTGCAGGAATAGATCTTACCCGGGTTGAGTGGCGAGGTGGAATGTCTTAAGGAGGATCTTTAGGCAGAGCAGGAGTAGGGGACTCAGGATCAAGGTGGGGTAGTTCATCATCAACCTGTTCATCTTCAACTTGTCTAGGAGAAGCATAAAAAATATCTGGGGAGAAGTCCAAAGGAGGATTAAAAGTATTTGTAGAAGGAACAGGAGACTCATTTAGAAAGATTTCTGAAACAGAGGAGGTAGTCAGGGAAGTACGAAAGTGAGAAAGTTCAACAAACAATTGGTGTTCCCAAAATACAACATTATGAGAAACACGAAGGCGATGAGAGACAGGATCATAACACCTATACCCTTTTTGAGTTTCACCATAGCCAAGGAAACATCAAAGTCTAAATTGAGGCTCAAGTTTGTTGTGCTCATGGGGTTGAAGAAGAACGAAACAGGCAGATCTAAAGGAGTGAAGGTGATGATAGTCAGGGGGTGACCCAAACAGACGCTTATACGGAGTTTGATTATGGATAACAATGCTTGGAATGCGATTAATCACATGAACAGCATAAAGAGCAGCTTCACCCCAAAATGGGGTAGGAATTTTGGCAGAAAGGAGGAGAGCACGAACAGTATCAAGAATATGACGAAGTTTTCTTTCGGCTTGACCATTTTGCTGAGAAGTACCTAAACAAGTTAGATGATGTACAGTGCCATAGGAATGTAACAAAGCTTAAAATGCATATTGAGTATATTCAAGAGCATTATCAGATCGAAAAGTTTTGATACGTTTGGAGAATTGTGTTTCAACCATTTTTGCAAAGTTGCTGTATATTGGTAATTTTTCAGAACGAGATTTCATAGAAAAGATCCAACTATAACGAGAATAATCATCAATAAAAACAACAAAATATCGAGATCCACCAATACTAGCAACAGGAGAAAGTCCCCAAACATCAGAATGAATTAACTCAAAAATACTATTAGAAATGGATTCATTGTTATTGAAAGGTAAAGCTAGTTGTTTTCCTAACTGACATGAAGTACAATCAAAATTGTCTTTAGACACAGAACCCAATAGACCCTTAGAAACTAACTGTTGTACCCGAGAAGATGGTGCATGACCAAGACGAGAATGCCAAAGTGCGAGAGATGGTAAGGAAGAAACTGCAGTAGCTGCAGCAACAATAGAAACAGGAGCAACAGGTGGAAGATGAAGATTGTCCACGAGAAACATACGCCCAACTCTAGGACTGATCCTAAGCTTTTGCCCCGTCCTCGGATCCTGCACAATACACCCAGAATAGTAAAAAATAAGGCGATAACCTAGTTCAGCTAATTGTCCCACAGAGCACAAATTATAGGATAGGTCAGGTACATGGAAGACTCCAGCAACAGAGAGGTTAGAGGTCGAAAAAAAACCTAGACTATTCCCATGCATGGTGGAACCATCAGCTATATGAATATTTAGAAGATGTGGTACAGGGTCAAGTTTGGAGAATAAGGATGAGTGAGGTGTCATGTGATTGCAACAGGCAGAATCAAAAAGCCAAGTTTGAGACTTACCAGGTAGAACTGAGAGAGCAGTGGAAAGAGATGCATTACCAGCCATACGAACAGCTTGAGTTATGATCTCCTGTAGTTCAGTGGGGGAGAGGTTGACAGTGGATCCAGAAGATTAGAACTCAGCTGAAATGGAAGCCATCGGCGGAGTAGGCTTAGTGTTAGCAACAACAACAGTAGATTTGTTGTGACGGTAACAAGTCTCAATGGTGTGGCCAGGACGCTTGCAATAATTGCAGAACTTTTTGTTGGTCTGCTTGTGACGATTACTAGAGCCAAAGGAATCACTTGATTGCTGAGGTTGCTCTATGAGTGGAGCAGAAGGAGTAATAGCCAAAATATTGAACTTATTTTGAGCTTGAAGGGTTGCAAGATGAGCTTCTTCTCTAACCAACTCATTCACAGCAGTATCAAGAGAGGGATCAGGACTACGATTTAGAAGCTGACCTCGAATGGGTTCAAAGTCCTTATGAAGTGACATCAGGAATTCATAAAGACGAAATTCATCTCTAATGGAAGCATATTGCTGAGCATCCTTTGAGCATACCCAAGTTGGATCAGAAAGGTCAGTTTGGTCCCAAATGAAGCGAAGCTGATCATAGTAGTCATTGATGGATTGTCCTGGTTCTTACCTGAGTTGATGCAATTCAATCACTAACTAATATTTTATGGATCCGTGAATAGTGGAGTACCTTTTGGTCAACATATCCCATGCTGATTTTGCATCATCAAAGCTGCCCAACAGATTGGAGATGGAGGGAATGGAAGTGTTCCGAATCCATGTGAGGATCATGTGGTTGTGACTATCCCATTCAATCATGCGACCAAGGAAGGCAACATCTTCTTCACTTGCTCCCTTGACAGGAATGGTAATTGCACCAATACAGTAATGCCAGATCATGCGACCCTTAAGAAAACTGCACATAGCTTGAGACCAAGATAAGTAATTCTTGTTCCTCTCCAATATAGTATTGATGGGGCGAGGAAGAAAAACATCATTTTTATCCATTTAGAAACACAATATGCAAAAAAAAACTGCAAAAATGAAATCTACGTGAAAAACTAGGTAAGGAGAACCTGGATTGAAAAAGTCAACCCTGAAAAAAGTTAACGATCAACAGTCAACGGCCTGGTCAAAGTCAACGGTCAGCGTAGATGACGTCAGCATGATGACATGGCGCTGTCGTTAGCAGGTGACTGGATGCTGACGTAAGCTAGGGCTGGCGTGGCACTGATGATGTCACGAGTGACGTCAGCCTGAAGTTTAAGACGGTGCGTGGGGGCGCATGTAGTGCGTGGGCTGCTGAAGCAGAACCTTTGGGCGACGTGTGAGGGCGCGTGGAAGCTCTGATGGCTGGAAGGCTTTCACCAGCTTGTAGATCAGAGGAAGAAGATCTTAGTGATGCTTGCAAAAATTTGATCGGAGCAATATTCACGACGGTGACGGTACGTGCAGTGGTCTGTATAGTGTGGGACTCTCAACGGCAGTGGCTATAGGTCCAGAACCCAAAGACAACGGCTGGAAGACGTCAGAGGTTTAATGGCAAAAGGTTGTGACGATTGTTGTGACGGCGGAAGCGTAATTGAGAATGGAGTAACACTAATAAGAACAAGACTGCTAAGAAAAGGGTCAAAGCAGTGGCTCTGATACCACGTTAGAAATACTAAGTGATTGTATTGTATTTCATCATTAAAGAATATACATGTGTGCCTTTATATAGGAAGCATATGTGTGTGATACAAGTAAGCATATATGTGCGGTACAAGTAAAGTATAGTACAAGTACAAGTGTACTATACAAGTAAACTAGCTGGGCCTAAAGCCCATAACATAATATACATTAACAAATATTTCTCTCTTTCTCTTTCTCTCGTTGGCTAAAGAAAACATAGTTATTTTACAACTGCTAATGGTGGAAAGAAGAATGCAAAAGCTTGGCAACATGTGTTTATGCATTACTCGCATAACCACGTGATGCACGTTAATGATTATATAATTTGGTGTAATACAACAAGGTTAACCCATAATTGTTGCATAATTCTTATAAAAAAAACATAATTAATGCATAAATAAATCTAAAGATACACTCAAATTTTTTATTACTGTATTATATTGAAGTTAATATACGTGTTTCTCAAAAAAAAAAAAAAAAAAACTTAATATACTTGACTTTAAAACATGCAAAAATTGTTGAATATGAGTGGTGGAAACTTTCACCCCACTACTTTTTACATAGATTTGTCACTTTTTTTGTTCATCACTTACAATCCATTTCGATGTTTTGTGAAATTGAGTATGTTTACAGTATTATAACTTGTTATTCAATTTTTACTAAATATAAAATATTAGAATTAGCACATCCTTAAAAAAAGAAAAAAAAGAAAAAGTAGACCAACTTAACCAAAAAGTTATTTTACCACTAAACAATTTTCTCTTTTGTATTATCTCCCTACCCCACCCCCCACTCTTTCTAGATTGCAAATAAGTATCATCCATTTATATTAATTGAGTATAACATTTTTAGATATTTTTTCTATTTCTCTAGTGTATCTTTCTTTCTATAGTTCAAAAAAAAAAAAAAAAAAAAAATAGTAGTAGAAGAGAAAAGGAGGGTAATAAGTTTTTTGTGGGCAAAACATGGAATTGAATAGAAGGGACGTGTGCAGAAAAAGTAATTGCAAATTTATATAATAGAAGAACTGGAGAAGAGTTTAAAAAAAATTATATTAGTGTCTTGAGAATCAAAATTGTAGGGTCAGTTTTTGTAGCCCAAGCCTAGAGGATATGGGTTAAAGGCCCAACGAACCCAGAACAATGAATTTGTAGAGAGTGGGCGAAAGAGCTGGGCTGGTTATGAAGTACAGAACAGTTGGCTAGGTTACGTGCAGTGATGATAACATGAACTAAAACTCAGATAACTTCGTGAATGAATGTCCGAAGAGGTGTTTTATTGAGTGAACAGTGATTACAACATTCAGAGCTACAGTAAAGTTTTTCTCTCTCTTTCTTCTTCTTTTTTTCGATCCCCTATTATCAGGGACCCTTCTTCTTTATATAGTATCCTCTCCTATCATCTCCATCGTCCACTTGTTCTTCATCTGCGTATCTACTCAAGTGCATGTCACTTCATGTGTCTACTTTAGTTCTTCGTGAGTGGCGGTAGCTGAGGTTACACTGTTTAGGGGTCTTCTCCACATAAATGCGGCTAGAAAAGCTGTTGCAGTGCATTTAATGCGGTGGTAGCAGCTTTTCCTTTAGATATTTTCCTAGTCCTGATCATCTCCGGATCCACCCAGAGCTTATCAACATCATTGAGAGTGTTATGAAGATTATTCGGAACTTCCACACGTTTGTTTGATCAAGGCTATTTGTGGCCGAGGAGTAGGACGTCCTTGGACCGGCAGTGACCTCTTCGGACGGTATTCTCCCTTTACTTCTGGGCTTTCTGCCTTCAGATGAGCCGTCCCAACCACCTATTACTCCTCGGAAATAAGAGGGTCCTTAACAGGGTGCCCCGGGCCCATTAAGTAGCTCTGGGCTTTTACCCCTCACAAAAATATTATTTAAGTAATATTTTATTAATTTAACAAACTTAAAAAGAAAAATAAAAAAAATTCAAAACAAAGTGAACAACATCATCTATTTATTTGGAGTAACAAAACAAAACCCTCAAATTTTTTTTGCAAAGCTGAAACCCCCCAATTTATTTTTTTGGCAAACCCCAGTCGCTAAGAATGTGAGATTCCCAAAATTTTCTCAAACTTGAAGCTTATTCAGAAGGGCATAAAAATCTCAAGAAATACTGGGAGAATAATATATGGACCAACACCTAGTATCAATCTTTCTGTATTGCTTAAATAATATTTCCGATGCCTAGTGCCATTTATCCAATAAAAACATTAGAGATAATCTTCTTCAATATAGTGTGAGTGTTTAGAAACATAGTGCAATTTTATAGAGATCACGATCGTTTCTCAAAAAAGAAACATAGTGCAATTTTATACTCCATTTTTACTTCAGGAGGAACGGTGAGTCTGATCTGCAACAGGCAAGTGCAAGGTGCAATGTCTCCCATTCCGACTATGAATACTAATCTATTTTCTCAGACGCCCACGTGGATTTGGCATGTTGTCCCTTTAGAGATCACGATCTGTCTATTGACATAAAAATGTTTCCCATTGCTTTCTTGAAGACCCATTTCCAAGTTTTGGCTAATAGGGTGATCTATGAAATTTTGGGGATCTCACGTCAGAGATGGGGGTTTGTGAAAGCTGAAAATTTTAAAAGGTTAAATTATAAACTACATTGTTGAAGTATAAAATACATTGTTAAAATTCAGGAGTATTTAGATTTTATGCCTCGAAATTTCAGAATTTAGATTTTACTTTCTGAAGTAATGTTCTGTTTGTATCAACAATTAGTTCGTCTAATAAAATGATGTGCTTGTTTAATTATTTAAACCTTTTTAGACAACAAAAATTATGTGACATCATTTTATTGGACGTACTAAACACGTGTGATAAGTTTATGTAGTATTAATAGAAAATATGAATGAAGGGGCTACTAATGTAAATAAAATATAACTTTAGGTATATTAAATCTAAATTCTAAAGTTTCAGGTAAAATCCAAAGACTAACATTTTAAGAGTGTAGTTTGCAGAATTTTTTTTTTTTTTTTTGGATTTTAGCTTCAAGGGGGATTTCAAGAAAGGGGATTCTACTCTGCTTAATTTGCTTTGCCAAATAAAAAAGAAGAAAAAAAAAAAAAAATCAGTCAATCGAGGGTTTGTTTTGTTACTCCATATAAATAGATGAGTCGTTCACTCTTTTCTAATTTTCCATTTTTTATTATTAAATTAATAAAATATTACTTTAAGTAATATTTTAATTTTCAAGAAACTAATAGTGCATTGTTTTTGGTGACTTCACGAATCACCCCTAACAGCAATGGACAAAAGGACTAATTTGAGTAGGTTAGCAAAGCTACATGACTAAAATGACTAATTGCAAACTTAAAAGACTAAATTGATTTTTGGGAAAAATTAACCGGTGTAAATTGCATTTGGGAAAAAAAACCAGTGACTTTTAACCCAGTGTACGCAAAAACACAAAAACCCATAAATTATCTTCTTCTTTTCCCATTCATTTTTCTTAATTTTCACTACCGCCAAATAAATAGTTATCACCGATCTTCAAAAGGAGAGTATGACATATCAAACCCAACTAAACTTAAAGCATCAGAAACATTCAGCGACTCGAGATTTGGGAGGCTGCTAATCTTGGAAGGTAAATGCCTGATTGCGGTATTAGAAAGATTGAGAGTCTTGAGGCCATCCATACATGGAAAGATTTCATGCATCTTGAATTTCCTTTATCATAGAAGAACCTGAAAGATCAAGAATTTCGAGATGAGATAATGATTTCAGGCTGGGCAGTCTAGTTAAGCATTCACAGCATCTTAATGAGACTTGAGTGAGATTTCCCAGATTTTTCAAAAAGGCAAGCGGTTAATCTTTCACTATTCGATTAACAAATTTATTTTTATGCACAATTTTTTACCAGAAAAACTTAAAATTTAATTCATCTTTCATCTTCTTTATATTTTGCAAGCATAAAAAATATAGGAAGAGCATAGGATTTCAAGATTAACGTGTAAGGCAAATATTTATTTTTTTCTTAACACTTGTAAGGCAAATATCTATTTGCTGGAGAACTATTCTTTACTCTTTTTATTTGGCTAACAGGTGTAATATTCTTTACTTGGTATTTGAAGATATGCCTGCCTTTATACTTTTTTTTTTCTTTTTTTTTTTACGAGATAGAAATTCTACTCTAGCCTAATCTAAGTATATATGTGTGTGAAGCTCCCTCATGGAGACTTGAACCTCGGCCCTTGCCCTCCACACTCCACACTTCACAAGCACTTATACTTATGGAATAAATATCGTACCAAGAGTATGCAGTGGTCCTACTTTTATCTTCTTAATTGTACTTGATGCTAGTTGTTATCTTTGGAAAATGCTAATGAGTGCCCTTAGGGCACTCATTAATAATCCATTTAAAGAAAGTTTTTATGAGAAATGAAAAAAAAAAAAGTAATTAATATTTTGACAGCTTTTTTCATTTCCCATAAAAGTAGTATCAAAATTTTCCTAAAATGGATTATTAACGAGTGCCTTAAAGGCACTCGTTAACATGACCATATTTCTTTTTCTATTTGTGTTAAGGCTTATCTCTTTTTGCAAAGGTGAGCAGCTACAGTATATTTATTCTGTACTTGACATTTGAAGTTCCCTAAGGCTTCTTGCATTTAATTTACTTTAACCTCGTTAAGGCAAAGAGTAATGCTACAGACACAAACTAATTTACAAACTGCTGATGTGGTTTTAATAATTTTCAAATAACTATTGGTAAACATAAATGTGATGTTAGTGCGGGACTCATATTATAACTAATAAGAATTTGCTACATCAATAGTTTATAAAAATATTGTAAAATAGTTTGTGCCTGTAGCATTACTCTAAGGCAAAGAGTAATACTACAGACACAAACTAATTTACAATATTTTTACAAACTACTAATGTGGCTTTAATAATTTTCAAATAACTATTGGTAAACATAAATGTGATGTTAGTGGGGGACCCATATTATAACTAATAAGAATTTGCAGTATCAATAGTTTGTAAAAATGTTGTAAAATAGTTTGTATTTGTAGCATTACTCTAAGGCAAAGAGTAATGCTACAAGCACAAAGTAATTTACAACATTTTTATAAACTGCTAATGTGACTTTAGTAATTTTCAAATAACTATTGGTAAACATAAATGTGATGTTAGTAGAGGACTCATATTATAACTAATAAGAATTTGCAATATCAATAGTTTGTAAAAATATTGTAAAATGGTTTGTGTATGTAGCATTACTCTAAGGCAAAAAGTAATGCTACAGACACAAACTAATTTACAACATTTTTACAAACTGCTGACGTGGCTTTAGTAATTTTCAAATAACTATTGGTAAACATAAATATGATGTTAGTGGAGAACCCATATTATAACTAATAAGAATTTCTCAGTTCAAAGGTGAGGAATCTGCTAGTGAAGTATCCTTGGCATTTGAAATACTTTCCTAATTTTTTAGCTGTCTGGAATTTTCTTCTTTTCATTTGCAGGGGTAAGTTGTTTGCATAATATACTTGCTGTTTATATTTTTAAGTTTTAATGGAGTACAGCTTAGGAAAAGGATCGACATTCCTATCTCTTGAATAATTTTCCAATGCGGGCGAACTATAGCCCCCGGCCCAAAACATGAAAAAAAAAAAAAAGGAAAAAAAAAAAAAAAAAAAAAAAAAAAAAATAACTATAGCCCCCGGCCCAAAACATGAAAAAAAAAAAAAAGGAAAAAAAAAAAAAAAAGAAAAAAGAAAAAAACATTTTCAATTAAATTGATACTTATATTTTATGGCTCAAACATTTTCTTTCCATTTCAAATGAAATGCAAAAGATACTGTTCAATATTCCAAAACAACGTGGGAGATATCATAAACCAATATATCAATTTTTAAGGCAACAATTTTACAGAGTAAATTTTTTTAAAGAAAATGTATATTCTATTTTTTTGTTTTTTTTGAGAAAATAAATTCTACTCTTTGTTAGATATATGTTATGCACCTGAAGCAACCTATAATATGATGTGGTCCATTGTTTCATATGAATAAATTAAATACTCATTCTTTATAATGAAGGCGTTTATAGTTATAACTTATAAGTTAGCAAACCATGAATAAATATAAGTATTGTAATTGTGTTTTGAGTCTTTTTCAAAATTAAGATTGATGCCCATCCTTCTCAAAAAAAAAAAAAAAAAAAAAAATGATTGATGCCCATGACTGCTCAAGGAAGACTATGCCTTTTGTGTTCTCGATACCTTTTCGACACCTAGTTGATCGATTGAGATTTGATATCCTTAATCAATTGATAATTAAAATTGATCGATTGAGACACGTAACCGATTTTAGTTTTAAGCCCAGTCAGCCATCCAAGCTTCTAAGGTTTTGTGACACCAAAGCTAAACTATAAAAGAAAACCCAAAGGTCGTGGTTAAATACTTTTTGAAAGCCATACATTGTGCATCTAGGGTTAAGGTATTTCAAGCCCTCTCAAAGCATCAACTAGAAATCAAGATTGAAGAAATTGAAGATTAGTTATCAAGAAGTTGTTGGAACAAGAACTTCAAGTGATTACTTGAAGTCGTGATCAAGAAGTTCATGTGTTACAGATATGACATATATTGAAGATTCCATAGTTTTGGAGTTGTGTTGAGTAAAGATAGTAAGTTCTACATTTAGTAGCAATTTAAAATATGATTATTCTACATTGTTGATGATGCCGAAAATCTCACCAGTGAGTTGCACGACGCTTGTACGCTCAAAACAACACCTGCACAACAAAAAGGAAAAGACCTCACAGAGAGCACCGGTGTGGTGCCGGCCAAATACCCTCCGAAGGTCAAGTTAGAACTTCTTTCAACTCTAGAGTGCTAGAGAGGGGTTAATTATGCGTACCTCGGCCTATGAGGGTATTGGGGTTTTTATAGTAGTAGAGGGTGGACCTCTCTCCCTTGGAGCAGAAGTCTTTTCCTTATAGGAATCCTTATGCGCGTAGATTGCGAAATCCTTTCCTTATAGGACTCTGATACTGGGCGTGGATCACAAGCAACTTCCCATGCGTGGTGGCCAAGTCTTAGCTTCAACAGAGTCGTCGGCCTTTAAACCGTCAGCCTTCTCTCTTCCCTTCAGCCAAGTTGGCGTCACCACGGAACTCTGAATAACCGTCGGTTAGAACCGGAGCCTTCAGCCCCAGTTTATCTGGGTCCTGTCAGCATGATTGTCCGTTACCCGTGATTGACCCGTCAGCCCAAACTTCGGCTGACGGGTTAAGCCCATGACCTGCTATCATTTATTCTTCCATAT